>NC_057798.1:436664264-436665883 GCF_018294505.1 Triticum aestivum
TAGATGTCTCGCGTGTTGGGAAAAGGATGAACAAAGCTCACGTAAAAGAAAAGAGTTGAAGAGCATATATTCCCGATGACCGAGGAGGACCAAGGAACCTCGTGGTGGAGCGTCTGCAAGGAACCTTGCGCGTTTTCCCCTGTTTTTTGCCGCCTGCCCACCTATAAACAACTAAAAGAACATGAACTTTTCGCTAATCACTAGAAACGGTACATCAGGATGCTAAGTTGAAGATGTTTTATACTCCCTCTATTCCCAAATATAAGTCTTTTTAGATATTTCAATAAGGGACTACATACGAAACAAAATGAGTGAATCTACACTCTTAAAATATGTACACAAGCCAACGCACTAACTTCATCGATCCAACTCATGCACATACGCGCACAACATGGAGCACACAACGCACGTACACAAGACATGCATGCACACACGCTCGGCCGCAGAATGCACGTGAATAACACATGCATGCGCACACACTCGTCTGCATGGAGGCGTGCGCCATCCAAGGCGACGTCCGGTTCGTCGTGCTATGGTGAAGCTCGCACGCAACAGCGCATACGCATCTCTTGCAGCACCTCTTTGTCGTCGTTGCTCAACTACTAGTCGGAGACGAAGACGACCGCAGCCTCGGCCTTAGAGCTAGCACCGATGAAAAAACACGCACGCTGCACGCACACGAGCACATACGGAGTGCCCACGACATGGTGGTGGTGCGTCCCCAGTCGCCTCTACTCCTTCTGTGCACGTTGTCTATCAAGGCGGCTACATGCTAATGATGATGTGGGTGAGATCTTCTAGGACTCAGATGGTGACGAGGAAAATTATGAGACACAAGATGATGTACACCGTCAAGGTCCAAGGTCAAGGGGGTGCTAGCAAGTGCTTAGATGTGCTTAGAGCAAGTACAATAGAGCTGAGTCAGCGAGCTATAAGGAATAAACAGTAGTATATTTCTGCTTAGTTGGAGGAAAAGAAGAGGATAGATAAGGTAAGCGGGCTCTTCGTGAAGAGCCAGCTCTAGCACGTGCTCCTAGGCACTTTGTACATGTTGACTATAAGATGGGCTGTAGGCTTATAGCCAGCAGCTGGCTATACTATTAATGCTCTTTAGATGAGGTGCTAAGTGCATTAAATGGCTTAGTAACTCAAGTGTTCAATGCATAGGTGCTTAGTTTATTGGTGCTACATCATATTTTATGCCTACGTGGAAGGCTTAGCAGCTATACATGGTGGAGCACTGGGAGAGGCCAAGGCTGGTCATAGTGGGGAGTAACTTGTACTGTAACATATTACTATGTTACTCTAAACATCTCTATAAACTAGAAAGGAGGGAGTAGTAACATAGACTAGTGTCATATGCAAAGTATGGGAGCACATGATATTTCCCCGTCCGGACCGATTCCAAGTTGGCTTCTCACCTTCTTGGCCCAACATAACCCCCTCCCCCCTCCCATGCGGGCTTCCCGCCCGGCGCCAGCTGAGCCCGCCGCTCCACATTGATGGCAAGTCAGGGCGACGCGACCTCTCACTGCTTCCGCTGTTGAAGCGGCGCGCCGACGGCACCGCCCGCCGCACGCCCGGCATTTCAGACTACACAATGGATAGTAACTTTTAGA
>NC_057798.1:436665893-436679944 GCF_018294505.1 Triticum aestivum
AAGGTAAGCGGGCTCTTCGTGAAGAGCCAGCTCTAGCACGTGCTCCTAGGCACTTTGTACATGTTGACTATAAGATGGGCTGTAGGCTTATAGCCAGCAGCTGGCTATACTATTAATGCTCTTTAGATGAGGTGCTAAGTGCATTAAATGGCTTAGTAACTCAAGTGTTCAATGCATAGGTGCTTAGTTTATTGGTGCTACATCATATTTTATGCCTACGTGGAAGGCTTAGCAGCTATACATGGTGGAGCACTGGGAGAGGCCAAGGCTGGTCATAGTGGGGAGTAACTTGTACTGTAACATATTACTATGTTACTCTAAACATCTCTATAAACTAGAAAGGAGGGAGTAGTAACATAGACTAGTGTCATATGCAAAGTATGGGAGCACATGATATTTCCCCGTCCGGACCGATTCCAAGTTGGCTTCTCACCTTCTTGGCCCAACATAAACCCCTCCCCCCTCCCATGCGGGCTTCCCGCCCGGCGCCAGCTGAGCCCGCCGCTCCACATTGATGGCAAGTCAGGGCGACGCGACCTCTCACTGCTTCCGCTGTTGAAGCGGCGCGCCGACGGCACCGCCCGCCGCACGCCCGGCATTTCAGACTACACAATGGATAGTAACTTTTAGAGCAAGTACTATAATTAGATGACATAAGCAGGCTATAAGGATTTAAATATAGTATTGGTGCTTAGTTGAAGGAGAGAGAAGAGAAGCGGATTGTAAACGTGTAGCCAGTTGTACTCCAACATACTCTACTTTGTGAGACAAAAGGTGGGGCCATTATTAATGATATTGTATTTATACGAAAGGGACTAACGGACACCTTAATTACTCTGTTTTTTGAGACAAACCTTGGTGGGGCTATTATTGAATTTTTTTGAGCTATTATTGACTTGGACGTGGGGTTTGTGGGCCAAAGGCCTACTATTATACTCCGACCTGACATGCTCTACCCTAGCCGCCGCTGTATCATATGGTTTCGCACCATTCCAGATCTTAGGGACGCCACACAATTCTTCTCCAGCCCTCCTTCCGGCGTGCACCGCGAGAAGGGACAGCAGTCCTCCGAACCCCGCCTTTCATGATCCTGTACGGGAGAGGGACGATCAGGTTTTTGGGGAGCACACTCCTGTGACTGCTGCCAGCGACGACTTCCTCAACGGCAGCCTTCTTCCCCGACCTCGGTAACCTCTTCATCAACGACATGAGTGACAACATCAACCACATCGGTTCTGCTCCCAATGTATAGTATGTGATTCTGTCCTCCTCGTTTAGTCTGCATCATTACTTTGATGTTTGCAATTGTCGTCATGATCTATTTACTTCTGATTCGGATTAAATCTCATACTAAATTGCTCATATATTCAACAATCCAATCCAAAAACCTGATCACAGGCAATTTACTCCGAGTGGTTTTGCTGCGCTTTTGAAGCCGCCTACTTTTAAGGGGGTGCAATATAAAAGGTGGCGCACAAGTGCAGTATATTGGTTTTAGATCATGTACTGCTATGACGCCACTAAGGGTAAGCCTGAGGGCGATCTTAATCCTACACAGCAGGAAGCTTTTCAGAACATGGATACCCTCTTCAAAGCCACCCTGCTGAGTGTTCTTGACGATTCCACTGTGGATTCATATATGTTGTTTGACAGCAGCAAAGACATGTGGGATGCGCTCGAGGCCACGTTTGGGCCCTCGGGCGCTGGCAACGAGTTGTACGTCATGGAGCAATTCTGTGACTACAAGATGACTGATGAGCGCTCTGTTGTTCAGCAGACTCATGAGATACAATCACTCTCTAAGGAACTTGAGTACTTTAAGTGTGTGTTTCCAGACAAATTTGTTGCTGGGACCATCATTGCCAAGCTTCCACCTTTGTGGAACGATTTTGCTACTTCTCTGAAAAACAAGAGGCATGAGTTTTCTGTTTTGGATATCATTAGCACTCTTGATTTTGAGGAGAAGGCGAGAGCAAAAGACACATGTGCTCGGGTCACCGAGTGAGCTTCTAGTGCCCACATGGTACACGAGAAGAACTTCCAGCCCAACCAGCCCCAAAACAACAAGAACAAATCTCAGGGGAAAGGCAAGTTTGATGCAAAGAACAAGCCGTCACATTCTACCAACTTCAAGAAGAATTCTCATAAAGGGAAGGGATACAAACCTCAATTTTGGTAGCACCGCACAAAACTTATATGGCTGCATCTACCTGCTGTCAGGTAACCTCATGGTGCTCTAGGTATTCCTACATTCGTAACTAGGTACAATGACCACAACAAGATGAAATTAGCTTATTCGTACGTTGACTTGCTCAATGCAGTGTGGAACGATCCTGTCATGTGTGGAGGAGCAAACAAGCAGTGCAGCCGAAGGTGGAAATCAACCAAGGACTTATGAAATTATATGTAATCTTCCTTAGGCAGGTCAGTATCCCCTTCATCCAGATGATCGTGTTTTGTCATGCCGAGCTATTGATATGTGCTACTGTTTTGCAACACCATTTAAGTATAGCTACTGTTTTCCTATCTTTTCAGATTCAGGACAATGAATATGATATCAGGGGAACTGCACAATATGGACCCACATTGAGTCATCTCTATTGCCTCATGTGTTTGCTGCAAATGTGTCAGCATCAACTGCAAGATGAGGCAGCTAGCTAGCTGTGGAGTTGCCAACATGCTCAAAGTGCTCGCAACATTGAGAAGAAACAAGCATGCCCAGGAAATTAATGCGTGTGTGGGGAGGCCCTTTGCTCAGAGAAGCATCGACCGATTTTCTTTATTTCCACACCTTCTCACAGTTTTGTATATTGGTTATAGTATGGTGAATCATTGGGATGCATAGACATGCTAAACTTTTGTTCTTCTGAATGTTAGTTTAATGTGAGTGTCTGCATCCAGTACCGCATCCTCTAATTTTGTGGATGCACACAGAGAAAATAAATCTCCTTAATTTCCTCCATAACCACCCTATTAAATAGGCCTAGTAACAAACCAGGCACATGAAGTGGCCGGCGGGCACATGCATCATGCATGCATGGCCAGTCATGCAGCAACGCAAAAGAAGAGAGCGGTTCTTGGGAAAAAGCGAGTAGTTAGGGCAGCAGGCCTTATAAACATGAACAACTCGCTCTCCCGCTTCCGTCTCCTCACCCAATTCCCCCCGCTCCCCAATCTTCCTCACTCATCCAGAAATCCCTGCTCACCTTCTTCCTCACTCGTAGAAACACTTGCTCCTTACCCCTACAGAAATCCCCAGCCCTCCTTCTTCCCCACTCGCACTGCCACTAGGCTCGTCTCTGGCTACTCTGCTCAAACCCGTGAGCTCGGCGCGATGCCCACAAGGAAAATGGAGTCGGCTAGCCCCAGTGCCAAGAAGATGAGGCTACCGCTAGCGGCGACGCCAGTTGTAGATCCTGCACCCAGTAGCATGGGGAGAAGCAGCAAGCCCCCCCACCCAGATCTGAGGAACCGGTAGAATCTCCAATGGACCGCATCAGCGATCTCCCGGACGTCATCCTTGAGGAGATCATCTTGCTTCTCCCCACCAAGGATTGCTGCCACACACAAGTCCTCTCCACTCAGTGGTGCCCTCTATGGCACACCGCGCCCCTCAATCTCGACTGTCGTCAGATATCTATCCTTCCTGAATTTGATCTCATCAGAGCCATCATCTCTTCTCACCAGCAGGGCCCCATTCAATGCCTCTGCATCCCGACAAGCTATCTGCTGTCCATACCCGGCAAGGTGGACGCTTGGCTGACATCCCCTGAATTCAGAAAACTCCAGCAGTTTGAGTTCTACCATTACCACGAAAGTTTCATACCACGAACATACCAAGAATTCGTGTCCACACCACTGTTGTCCATCTCGCGGTTTTCCTCCTCTCTCCACACCACCACCTTCGCCCGGTGCCATCTACCAGACGATCTGGTACAAATGCTTTGACTCCCACTGCTAAAACCACTTTTGCTTGTGGTGGTTTATCTGTCGGAGGCCTCACCGCACAACATCATCCACTCCAGTTGCCCTGCCCTGGAGCGCTTGCTGATTGTTTTGGGAATAGAAATCGGTATCAGTTGTCTCCAAATAAAGTCGCCTCACCTTAAAAGCATTGGAATTTGTTTTGAAGGATAGCAGCTCATCATCGAAGATGCCCCTTCACTTGAAAGGTTGCTCCTTCATAATTGTTATACACGTTCAGAAATAACTGTCGTCTCTACGCCCAAACTGGAGACCTTGGGTGTAATTCTTGACCCGTTTAATAATCACAAGGAGTTGGTGTTTGGCTCCTCACTTTTTCAGGTACCGTATATTATCATCTACACATTTGTAATCATATGCTGCATTTTTCATTTGTGCGCATAACTTTTATATCATCTTGGAGTACACTTTGGGTACTAATATTATGTTATATGCTCAATGAAGAGTTCGTCCATTGATAGCCTATCAATGCTGCTGGATTCTGTCAATATCATATATATCAGAATTTATAGTTTTGATCTAGACATAATTTTTGGCTTGCTGCGATGCTTTCAATCTCTGGAGAATTTATACATACAGGTGATGATTTCATGCACATTGAAAGCCCATATATATTGTACTAGAATTAACTGTTCAGCTGTCGTTCTTTCGACATACTCTTTTTTCAGACCTTAAATGTTTTCAATCTTCATGTCTACTTAGGTAGAACCACATGGAGAAAAATATATAACCAATCATGGTGTAATAAGCACAAGGATTTTCTTAGTTCTCATGACATTCGTTTGAGGACAATAACGATGGGACGATATGCATCCAACCAGGCAAACAGAAGCTTTGTCACATTCTTCCTGTTGAATGCGAGGTTACTATTGTCCATGAGGCTTAATTTTTACAGCAAGAGATTTCTTACAGACAAACATGTTGAACAGCAAAAAAAGAAGTTTCAGGTGGACAAATGGGCTTCTAAACATGCTCGGCTTCTATTTACAACAAGTTGTAGACATCCTAAAATAATTATTTTTGCACAGGATGTTGATTTTATGGATCAGACCGATCCATTTGTTTGTGACTGCAAAAAAGAGTGGTTGGGTTAGATGTTACTGTCATGTTCAATCTGGGTTTTGTCTAAAAATTTGATGAACAATTAATCCTTGGGCTTTTTGTACCATTTGTATGCTTGACTTGCATGTTGTTGCCCTCGTACTCCCCTCCACCTGCCACTACACTGCCGCATCTTCCATGGCTGTTGTTCGTTCCCGTCCGAGGCCTTGCCGTCGTTCTCCGCCTTGGTTAGCTCGCTGTGCTCGCCACCGTTTGGTGTTGTCAACATGGTCAACAACCAAGAGGAATCAGGAGATGACTGTACGTGGAGAGGCTGACAGTAGGGACCCACCAGGGTCATTGCATTTCGCAAGCAGGTGCCTCGTTATTACAAAACAAAACAATACTTCCTCCTAATTGTTAGACAACTAGGTTCCACGCCATTGTCAATGTAGTCAATAAACGAGAAAATTACACAACGAGCGGATAACACCAGGGACCCAGCAGCTCGCCCAGTTGTTTTTCATTTTCAGAGACGGAGTTGAACTGCACGTTGTGCGGGGGCTGTGGCCCGTCTAGCCCACGCTTACGCTTTTATTAAGCACATGACGAGCCCAATTGATATTTATTTTCTTTCTGAAATTGGCTAGCCTAGTTCTATTTTTTTGGAGAATACCAAAACCGAGGCCTACTTGCTTTTCTCAGCCCTGCTGGGCTGCAAATCTTTCAAGACGAGGACGGATAAGAAATGGGCTTCCCCAGAAAACAGGCTATAAGTTGTAAGAAATGGGCTGTAAATTTTTAAACCAAAGCCAACCGGCAATTGCATTAAAATATCATTTTTTCAGGATTTCTCTACTCTCTACTCTTATAAAAACCAAAGACAACTGGCAATTACATTAAAATATCATCTTTTCACCCACAAGATAAACTACTCATACAAATGCATCTTCATGTTCCGTGCAATGAACGGGCATCTTGCTAGTTAAGATTCTAAATTTCATTCTTTTTTTTGCGGATAATTGTTTTTTGAATTTTATTTTGATATAATTTTTTGAAAACTATTTTTAACGTGACTCGAAATTTCGTGATTAAAAGAGTTCGGACCCCACCGAAATATGCAAAATTTCATTGAATTTCTTAGCAGTGCCCAGAATATATGGTCTGTAATGCTAATGAAAAGAATATGGGCTTCAAATGTCCTTAAGAATTAGCAAATGGGTTGTAAATTATTGAAAATAATGGCCAATGGGTTGTATGCTATTTTCCACAGATTTGGAGGCTGAATTCTGGGCCTACTAGGTTGACGATGACGCTGTCCTAATTTTTTTTGACGCGTACGCAAGGCTTTGTCAACTTAGTCAACACACAACAGTGACTGTTGGATGTCCATCCAACGACCGCCGTGCTTCTTCAATGTCTGATCTTCCTGCTCTAGCTGCCCAAACCAGCGCCGTCGAGACTGCCTGCTCCCTCCTCCCGTGGCTGGCTATGCTGCCGCCAGGCCATCCCTTTAACCACCCACACATCCTGTTATTTTCCAGTGACATCAGCCTCACCCCGCAACCGACCAGTCAGCGCTCGTTCTCCACTCAGCGTGGGCATCCGCTGCGGTGGCTTCACCGGCTCTGGGTGGTTCTCTTCCTGGGCCTAACCCTCATCCACCGCATTTGTGCTCTCGCCGCGGCGAGGTCAACATGGTCAACAAACAACAGCCATCGGAAGAGGCTGACAGTAGGGGCCCACACAGGAAAATGCCTCCTTATTACGTGCAAAATAATGATTCATCCACCTGATAGCTGGGACCCACCGGAAGGGTCTCTGTATTTCACAAAAAAAACGTTCCCCCCCGCTGTCAGCTCGGACCCACCGGAAATGCCTCCTTATTACGCACAAAAAAGTGAATACTCCCCCTGCTAGCTGGGACTCACCTTGGTGGGAGGCTGACTTGTGGGCCTACTAAGTTTACGGGGATGGAGGGCTTTGTCAACTTAGTCAATATGAACGACTCTAGCTCCAGTGACTGTACGATGTCCATCCAACGGCCGTAGTGCTTCTTCAACCTCTGGTCTTCGTGCTCCAGCCGCCCAAAGCAGCGCCGGTCGTGCCGCGTGCTCCTGCCTCCCGTGGTCGGCTGTGATGCCGCGGAGGCCTCACCGCCCCCTACTACTCCCACCGCTGGCCAGTCCATCCCTCTACTCACCCACTCCCCCTCTACTCACGACAGCCTCACCCTCGTACTCCTCTTCGCGTGGGCATCCACTGCTGCGTCTTCCCCGGCTCCGCGTCGTCCCCTTCCTAGGCCTCGCCGTCGTCCATCGCCGTGGTGCGCTCGGCGCGGCGTGGTCAATGTGGTCAATGACTGATTTCCGTCGGAAGAGTACTATGCGTGAAGAGGCTGACAACAGGGTCCACGGCGGCCGCAAGGAAGTGCCTCCTTATTATGCGCAAAATAATTATTCCTCCACCTGACAGCAGGGACCCACTAGACAGGCCACCGTATTTCGCGAAAAAACGTTTCCCCCTGGCTGCTGGGACCCACCAGCTACATCTTCGCACGCAAGGAAGTGCGTCCGGGCAAAAGAAATGATTCACCCCCTGACTGCTGGGACCCACCAGCTACATCTTCGCACGCAAGGAAGTGCGTCCGGGCAAAAAAAAACGATTCACCCCCCTAACTGCTAGGACCCACCAGCTACATCTTCGCAGGCAAGGAAGTGCTTGACAGTCGGGACCCACCTGGTCGAAGCGTACGTAGAGTTGTCATTCTGGTCGCGAACGTGTACGGACATACTAGTCGATGTAGAGGCGCGCACGTGTCGTAGTAGAGGCGCGCACGTAGCATGTACACATACGTACATCGGCGAGGGTGCAAGAAAGAAAATATGGCCACGTACGTACATACGGGCAGGGTCTCGAACGCCTACTCGCGCATACATACATGGCTAGGTCAGAACGGAGAAACATCATCTTCTTCGTGTTCATGGGGAGCCAACCGGCTGGGTCAGAATGGAATGTGTGGTCCTGTTCATCGGGAGGGCTTGGACGGAACAGGCGATGGAAATGAGGCCTGGTGTACCGCAGAACGGAGGAAACGTACCTCCTACGTTCGGAACGGGGTCCTGTTGATCGGGAGGGGTGTGGCGTACCGCAAAACGGAGGAAACGGACCTCCTACGGTCAAAACGGGGGTCCTGTTGATTTGGAGGGGTGTGGTGTACCGCAAAACGGACGAAATGGACGCCCTACGATCGAAATGGGGGTCCTGTTGATCGGGAGGGGTGTGGCGTACCGCAAAACGGACGAAACGGACCTCCTACGGTCGAAACGGGGGTCCTGTTCATCGGGAGGGGTGTGGCGTACCGCAAAACGGGACTCCACGGGATACTGTTCATCTCCACCGTCGACCTCCTCCAGCCTCCACGGGCTACCGTCGACCTCCTCCAGCCTCCACGGGCTCCTGTTCATCCACCCTCTAGCGTGCGCTACTCCACTGGCTACTGTTCAACCACCCCTCCACCGTCTACTGTTCATCTAGCCCTCCACCGTCTACTGTTCATCCAGCCCTCCACACCACGGGGTCCTGTTCAGCCACCCCTCCACGGCCACCCCTCCACCGTCTACTGTCATCCAACTCTCCACACCACGGGGTCCTGTTCATCCAGAGGCAACGCCACCGCTCACTGTTCATCCAATCGATCGGCTTCAGTTAGCAGCAGTAGCGAAGGAATCGCTCCATCGGGTTCAGTTAACAGCCATCGATCGATCGCTCGGGTTCAGTAATGCGTAGCCCGCAGTGCAATCGCTCGGGTTCAGTTAGAGCCCAACGTCTCGCTCGGGTTCAGTTAGAGCCAACGCCTCGCACGTGTACGAGAGAAACGTGCATCGCTCGGCCCCCGACCTCCCACCGTAACCGGCAACTCCCCGAAATTTTCCTCCCCCTCGCTTCTACCACGGTTTTTTCCGTCATGGATGGCCCAAAGAATGTCATGCAGCTGCGTCTCCGGCCCGCCCAGGACGAAAAGCCCATTTTCTGTCATGATTTTTTGTCATAGAAGTAGGATCCCACCACATCTATGATGATACCGGGTTTTGTCACAATTATCGTCATAGAAGTGTCATATGTATGACAGAAAAAAAATCGTTCGGCCCAAAATGTCATGGATGTGTCTTTTTTTTGTAGTGCATTAGTCCCCTCTTAAGCCGCCAATAGCTCGCCTTTATAACGTTGATGCTATCCTCCAGCTTAACACCTTTGCATGCATGTTTCATCATTATTTGCCTTTAAATTTATAGCCGGCTTATCCACATGATCTTAAACCGGCATAATCTTCCTTTCATATCATCAAAAATGACTAAGACATACACTGCCTGCAACTGGGTCCCATCCCGGGTCACTGAAGAAGACCTGAACAATTTCTTTGCAACTGGCACCTTAGCCAAACAAAAGGACATCCACTAGAGGGTCCCAGGCGAAGAAAACCCTCCTAAGCCCAAAGACGGAAAAGTGTCACTGACCACATGATCCGGGGTTTCAGCCCACCCGTCTCAAAATTCTTCCGAGATGTACTTCAGTTTTTCCAGCTCCACCCTCAAGACATTGGGCCCAACTCGGTGTCCAACATTTGCAATTTCCAAGTATTTTGCGAGGCTTATCTTCAAGAGGAGCCCACGGTTGAACTATTTAGATAGTTTTATTATTAAACCGTTAGATAGAGTTTACTAATGGGCCCAGCTTGGAACTCAGTGGAGTTTCAAGTCAGAAGAGGAAAGAAGCCAGCTTTCCTTATGCCAAGCCGCCCAGCCATCCCAAGGACTAGAATCAAACTTGGTTCTACTGCCAAAACACATCTCCAGCAGATGAAAATCCATTGCCAGGTTATCGCGACCACCGGCTTACACTAGAAAAAAAATACACATCCGTGATGATACATGTTTGTCACAGTAGGTCGCATTTTCTGTCATGCATGTACATCCATGATGACTTTATGACAGAATCAAGATAGTCATACCTATGCTGTCGTAGAAGTGTTCCATGACATTACCAAAATTATCATCACGGAAGTGTCCACTTCCATGATGATAAATCGCGCGTTATAGAAGTGCTTTCGTCAAGGGTGACTGACACATGGCATCCACCGTAACGGAACGCCATTAAGCTATTGGGTCAGGTTTTGGATCCGATAACCCGTTAACAGCCCTGACCAATGGGGATTTTCCACGTGTAAAGTCATCATTGGCTGGAGGAAACATGTGTCGGCTCATCGCTGGGACAGATGTCATCCACTCATTGGACAGAAGGCGCCTATGATACATCGGCATGTGGCACGGCCCAACAGAGGCCCATCCCTGTGAAAAGGCCGACCCGTTTGACTTGGTCAAAAGGTGTCGGGCCGGCCCATGGAAAGCCTGTTAATGGCCTGTTCGCATATAGCCCATTTACAGCCCGCTAACCCAATGCCCGTTACGCCCTATTCGAATTAGGCCCAGTAGCGTCATCTCGGCCATCCAATATGATTCCAGCCCGTTTTCACTTCTGGTGCATGTATGGCCCATGACGTCTTTCGGCCCATATGAGGCCCTATGTTACTCTTGGCCTATTAACGACCCATGGTGAAAATGGCCCGTAATGAATAGTGTATCACTTTACACCCATTAACGACCCATGGTGAAACTGGCCCGTAAAGAACAATGTATCAATTTATACCCATTAACGACCCGTTATTCCGTTGGCCGTTTCCAGCCCATGTTATCTATCGGCCTTCTTAGAGCCCATTTATTCTTGGGCTCATTTCCAGCATTCATTTACTTACGGCCATTACTGTCATTTTATGCTTGTGGGCCAAATTCAGCCTGTGGTTACAGTCGGCCCATTTGTGGTTCGTTAATACGTTGGGCCATTTTCATAGCGTCATCAAATACAGCCTATTAACGATGACCCGTTATGGTCAGCCCATGAACGGACGATTCTAACTCTATCCCGTTTACGGCCAGAATGCGGTCTGTTTGGCCCATGTTTAGCCAATCAATCATACGGCCCGTATAAGGCCCATTGATGATACGGCCCGTAGAAGGCCCATTATTTCTACGGCCTGTAGAAGGCCCATTGTTTCTACGGCCTGTAGAAGGCCCACTATTTCTACGGCCCGTAGAAGGCCCACCATTTATACGGCCCGTAGAAGGCCCACTGTTTCTACAGCCCGTAGGAGGCCCAGTGTCACTACAATAAATATTAGCCCATGGTTATTCTGGCCTAGTTTTAAAAAATAGGTTATTGCAGCCCCTAGCAAACCGCAGAAAAAGAACTGCACTGACTACAAGAAAACCAATAAACAAGACAACAATGAAATAAATAAGCAAGAAACTTACACTAGGCTATCACGGCTATTACACATATTACATCCACTGGGCATCACAGTTCGCCACCAGTGCAAATATAGGGAACACAACAGCATATAAACGCTGCAGCAAAACAAGTCGAGAACTGAAACCACTTTAGAAGAGCTCAAGAAACAATATCCTGGGTACCCATAATGCTGGCAAGATGCTTAGCAAGCTTATTAACTTTCTCTTGTTTGGCGCTTAAGTCCTCCAACGCTTGCTGTTGCACCAGAAAGTATGCATCTGAATTCTGCAGGGACTTCCTCAATCCTTCGGCTTCCCGTCGCATAACATCTGATCGATGTCTTTCAACTTGAAGTTGAGATTCAAGAAGCCGAATTGATTCAGGCAACAAGTTCGAAGAGCTGGTGCCAGCAGTGGTAGCCAGTAACTCGAACACTACATCAAGACAGGACTTTGGGGTTGTCTCAGTGTCTTCAATATAGTTTTTATCAGCTTTCTTGGAGACCAACAGGGATGTCTCACTATCTTGAACCTTATCTGCATTATTTCCTTTACCATTGCATAACAGGGTACTCTTCTCCAATATTTTATCCGCATTCTAAAAGAGAAACAAACAAACACATCTCAGGTTTACAATGTAGTATATGAAACTCATTTTGGTAAACCAGTTCAGTAGTAAGGTGGACAGGATAACAGCATGAAACAAACATATATCTATGTAGTACGGTTACTGTATGGTCTATATAATTCTAGTTTATGTTGCCAAATCAAGATAGATACAGTTCGAATCATATCTATTTAAGACAAAGCAGAATAGACAAAATATAAGTGTGGGAAACTACACAGCAATAACAACACTTGTAATGTGCATGGCATGAGAACATAACTGTTTATTCAATTGAAACTGAAAATCAACATAGAGCAAGTTACAACAGCAAACAGCCAAACACGTTGAAGAAACAGGTTTAAAACATACCTGTTGTGCCATTGGAGTTTTAATTGCATCCTTCAAATTTGAAATTGGTTGCTATCAGTAAATACAGTGATGCAAGAGCAAAGTAGTATGAACCATAGCTACGAAACCTGACCTGAGAACAATTCTTCTTCTGCTTTAAGCGTTGACTTCAGGTTCAGAGTGGTGGTCCTCGTGATTTGGGCACTGCAGTTGCCTTGCTAACTGCCCGTGTTTGGATGCTCTGTGGTGGAGACGGTGTTGTGTCAACGGGAACTGGTGTCTATCTGCTGGGGTTGGGGTTAGAAGGGGTGTAGCTAGTTCTCTGTCCAACTGGGTAGGGTTACAATCTGCATGAGTGTGGGTTATGTGTGGTGGGGCTGGTTCTTGGGCAAGTACAACCGTGGTTCTATCTGCATCTACAGGTAGCGTGATCTTTTCTGAAGACCGTGTTTTTACTCCCACAGATACTGCCATCACTCCCTCCAATTGAAATGGCTGATAAACAAGAAAAGTAATTGAGTGTACACACATTGTAAGATAGATAGGTGCAATGGATAGTAGGGAAGAAAACATGGCATGAAATAATTCACATTTATGTTGTCTAAGCAAACAGAATAGCAGGACATAATTTCACATATATGATGGCTAATTAAACAGGATAGCATGACACAATTTCACATGTATGATGGCTAACTAAACAGGATAGAATGACATACTTCAAAATATGATTACTATGTAAACAGGATGACATGATATAACTATACGATGTGTCTATTAAAGTGGTTGGCATGCCATAAATCACAAACTTGCCGTCGATGGAAACATGATGGCATGATACAATTCACAGATAGAATGACATAATTTAAAATATGATGACTATCTAAACAGGACGAGACGATATAACTATATTATGTCTTTAGAAAATGGGTTGGCATGCCATAATTCAGATACATGTTGTCTATGTAAACATCATGGCATGCCATAATTCAAATATATGATTTATATACTAAGGAAGTGAGCAGAGGGCAATCGCATATATGATGTGTCAACTAAGTAGATGGCATTCAATATTGTGTATATGATGGAAAAACTAAGCATTGCAATACAACATATGCATTATATGAGTAATATAACCCTGCCAAGTTTGAGCATACACCTCAGGGGGATAATAGGACTGGTCATCTGCCTCTGAATCCTCCTCCGAAGAGCTATCTATAACCAGCAAGATATCTGCTTCAGCATGTAGCATTGTCTGCTCTGAAGACCTTGTTTTCACTCCAGATTTCTCCATCACCAATTCAAATGGCTGATGCACAGGAAGAGCAGTTGAATATACAAACGTTGTCGACAAAAGCAATGAGAAATACAAAAAAAGGACGACATGATATAATTCACATATATGACGCTTGCCTAAACAGCATGCATTGCATAATTCACATACATAATGCCTTGCAACAAGATAACATTGCATAATTCACATATATAATGTCTTGCAACAAGATGGCATTGTATAATTCACATATATGGTAATTAGGCACTAAACAGGTGGCATTCACACAAAGCATGTCTAAACTAAGCAAATGACATAGCAATGCAAGATACCATACGCACGATATGAGCAACATAACCCTGCCAAGTTAGGGCATGCACCTCGGGGGGGGGGGGATTTGACTGGTCATCTGTCTCTGAATCCTCCTCTGAGGAGCTATCGGTAACCAACAAGACAT
>NC_057798.1:436680324-436683108 GCF_018294505.1 Triticum aestivum
TATGGTAATTAGGCACTAAACAGGTGGCATTCACACAAAGCATGTCTAAACTAAGCAAATGACATAGCAATGCAAGATACCATACGCACGATATGAGCAACATAACCCTGCCAAGTTAGGGCATGCACCTCGGGGGGGGGGGGGGATTTGACTGGTCATCTGTCTCTGAATCCTCCTCTGAGGAGCTATCGGTAACCAACAAGACATGCGCTTCGTCAGATAGCATTGTCTGCTCTAAAGACCTTGCTTGCACTCCAGATTTTTCCATGACCGTGCCGAATGGCTGATGCACAGGAAGAGTAATTGAATGTACTAAAATTGTTGACAAATTTAACACGTAATAAAAAAATGATGGCATGATATAATTCACATATAAGATGACTGGCTAACCAGGGTGGCATTGCAAAATTCACATATATGATGCCTGGCTAGACAAGATGGCATTGCATGATTCACATATACGATAAAGAAACTAAACAGATGGCATTGGCACAAAGCATGTCTAAACTGAGCAGATGTCATCTTTAATGTATACAGTAAGCAATGCAAGGCACCATATGCATGATATTACCAACATCAGCATGCCAAGTTAGAGCGAAGACCTCACGGGGTAAATAGGAGTGGTCTTCTCCTTCTAAATCCCCCTCAGAACAGTTATCTTCCTCTTGATTACGATCCGAAATGGGTGGAGGGGGGCTGCCTTTGCACCCACCATGGAACGATGTCTGCATGAAATTTCATTGCCATGCAAGGCTTGTCTCTTTTGATCTACATAATCAGTTCCATTGTGTACAATAACTGACATGCATAGGAATAAAACATAGTGAGATTATGTAAGGAGTGCATGCACAAATCCAGAGTGATGGTAGCAAACTGTGGATAGACCCAAAACCAATGATAGTAGGCAGGTAATAGCTTTAGTTAAAAAATATAGATAATGGCTCCTTTAATGTTTGTTTGCACCCAACATGAAACTCATAGTAGTCACCGAAGATTAACCAGATAGTAGACAGATAGTACTGATTGCTGCCCCAATATGTACCCCGCAACCATTTAAAAACTCAAGTTTCAGCATTAGTTTGGACCTGACTCGGAGTCTAATAGGTGAACACGACGATAATGTAGCATGTCATCATATTAAGCGACGCATAACGTAAGCAGACACGGAAGAGTGCGACCTCTCTTGCGGACCCGTGTAGTCCTCAAGGTCATCTGCTCAATTGATGATAGTAATGCAGTTGTCGTGGATGCTGGCGGCGGGGAAGAAGATCTGAGGCGGCGAACGACAGAGTGGAGAGGGGATCCCTACTGTGGTGAACCCTTCCGTAATTGGAGCAGCTGAGCTGGGGTGGAACACAGCGCCACAGGAGCAGGACAAACCATAGAAGGTTTTCTTTGACACATATCTGTAACAAAAGTAATTGAGTAAGGGCTTGTTTGAATTTGAGGATTCTAACAATGCAGGGAATGCACGTGCAAAACAGAGAATTTAAAAACACAGGATTTTTGCCAATCTGGGTGTTTGATTCACGACAATTGGAAGATCACAGGATGCAAAAAAGCATGGTGAGATTAAGTCAAACCACAAGAAAATGTACGGTTATAATGCTATTATGCTACTATATATTAGTCTTGTTCTTGATGAATAGGAATATGAAAAGGAGGAGAAGTGGAAATTAGAATTCCTACAGTTTTTCTTTCAAGGAGACACTAAAGGAACAAATCCTACAGTTTTCCTTTGCTCCATTCCTTTGCACCAAATTCATGAAAAGTAGTACCATAGGAAACTTTCCAATTCCTATGTTTTTCATTTACTTTTCCTTTCAAGCACTGGCGATTCTAGTAGGTAGGCTTGAGCAAGGAAAATCCTACACTAAAAAAATGTTTTTGTGCTACTTCTGTTACTTTGGACCCAGGCCACTGCCATACTAGCTCAACTCTCAGGCCCATTAACAAATGCATAGCTCAAACATGCAAAGATAAATAATGATGGCGTTCAAGAGAGTCCATCATGGATAGCTAAGTTGCTTGGTACCTCACTGCTTGTCATATAGTAGGATAAAGTAGTCATATTTCCCGTTACTACGAGTGCTCATTAGACAATATATATAACTTGTAGAGTAAACAAGAGATGCAACAAGTGTACAACCTCTTTGGCGAAGCCATGCCGATCTTAGCATGATTTGGTTGGCCGGTGAGGATGCTCCGGCTAACTTGGCTGTCGGAGGAGGGGAAGAAGATCTTAGGCGTCTGGAGATGGAGCCCGAGGTACTGCTCCGCCGTGATGGAGGTTTCGTCGTTGGAGTAGCTCCGGTGAGTTGTACGACGCCGAGGCTGAAGTAGGACAAGAGAGACAATGAACAACGTTAACCTGAGTGGAATTCTAATAGCATCTCCAATACATGACGTAAAATACATAACCACGAAGTGCTAGATGTAAAATACATCAACTGCTCATCTCTGAACTTAACTGTCGAAACTGAACTTAACTGTCGAAACTGAACTTAACTGTCGAAACTGAACTTAACTCTCGAAACTGAATTTTGCTGTCGAAACTGAACGCACTAGCAAGGTGAGGCTACACGTCGGTTGTTTGACTTTTTCATCTCTGGTCAGTTGATTTTGCAGCCGTTGGATATGAAATCAAGGCCCTGTAGTTCAACTTCAAACTCCACCCCCCTGAGCCGCTAGCCACTACCAGCCAAACAAGAACCCCCCGCCGCCCGCGGTGCGCCGCCCCGCCCGCCTCGAAAACACTCCCCACCGCCGGTCCGCCGCCGCCCC
>NC_057798.1:436683575-436709528 GCF_018294505.1 Triticum aestivum
CACCCCCTGAAAATCGACTAACCCAAAAGTTGATTCAGTCGACTGAAGTGTAGCTAAATCGGAGCAACATCACAAGCAAGAGCAAGAGCGAGAGAAGCAGCGCGAGCAAGAGCAATAGCAAGAGCTGACCAAGCAGGGGACCGAGAGCAAGAGTAGAGCAGCAGCGCGAGCGAGAGCTAAAGCAACAGCAGCTCCTACTGATGTGGATGTCGCCGCTGAGGGAGCGACGCCGTGGAGGAAGTGGCCGGCGACGCCGCCGTGGATGGAGCCACGCCGTGTCGGCTCGGGACCGAGCGCCGACAGCACCGTGAGATCGAATCAAGAAGAAAATGCGGCGATTAGTGTACAACCTCTTTGGTGGCGCTGATTAGGCCGCAACTTCATCCGAGGAAATGGTGATGATGATGCTCTTCCGGTGGTGCAGGTGAAGACGGCGGTGTTGGAATGGAGGTGGCGCGAAAGACGAGGGGAACATCGGGGCAGCTCCTTGGAGGTGGAGGATGGGGTGGCTGAACCGACGGGATGATGAGATCAACGATGGATCCTCATCTGGTACGGTGGATGAGGGACGTCGAGGTGTTGCTGTGGACGACGTCGTCGGGGAAGAGGCTCCGGCTGGGTGGCGGATGGAGCAGGGTGTGGGGTTTCGTCATGAGTTTTCGCGGCCTCGTTGTATGAATGGGTGGGCGGATGGGATGGTAGTGGGGAACCATGGCCTAGAGACGCGCTTGTCCAAAATATGGGGTAAGTTACGAAAGTACCCCCACCGATTTGAGGCGGTTCTTTTGGTTCAGGGGTACCACGGGCATTTCGCGAGTCGGGATTTCACAGGAGGTGGGAGTTTTCGCGCGCGTTGTAATTTCGGAATAGCAAGGCACGGGTTGAGATGGAGGGAGTTGTCGGAGCACAACGAGACAAATATACATCTTAAATATTTCGGGCTAACAAGGCGCGGGTTGAAGAGGCAGGAGTTTCGCAGCACGATAGACATAGACGCTAGCTTGAATTTTCAGCATAACAAGGCGCGGCTTGAAATTTCGGAAGAACAAGCTTAACGTGTACCCAAAAAAAGATAATTTGCACCTGAACACGCACAACACACACACAAACACCATTTAGACTAGAGTAAGGTACACGTGCATTGCACAAATGAGATTTGGCAACCAAATTATGAATAAATACCACATTATAGCATGCAAGCTTTGAGTCATATATGCATGATGTAGATGTTCGTTTAATTCTTATAGTTCATTTCATTCAAAATCATCTAGTTTTTACAAGAAACATAATCTATTTTAAGATTCATGGAATTGTGCGTTGTAAGACATAAAGTAAAAACAAATAATGGAAAATCATGTAGAAAAACATTTGGGTAATTCTGATACGGAAGATTCTAGAACAAATAAGAAGTGCTTGTGTTTTGATGTTTGTGCATTATGCTTAAGTTCAACCATGGAGTCTTCTAGATTATACATGTGGCAAAATCTGGTGGAATCTAAATGATATCCAACGGCCAATAGTGCTCAAATTTCCCATCTTTGGACCATCGGATTCGTCTTATAGCGACCATCTTTCAAAGTTAAAGTTACCTGCACACAATATAAAAAAATATAAAATAACATATATATATGGGTATAGATAGATATGTGATGCGAAAGCCGCCCATCGTCTCCAATTAGAATAGTGTGTCCATGCACGGATGCGACGTGGCCAAATGATGTCTACCATCGGTATCTCAAATTCAAATCAGTCTGACCTTGTTCAATGTGTATACATTACAACATGCTCGTTTCCAAACCACACCACGCAAATCTCCGTTATATTTATGCGTGCATGGGTTTCAAACATCAGGATCTCTTATTCAAATATTTGAATTCAACTTTACATTGATTATGACCTCACCTATTCTTTTACACCCATACAGTAGTCTTCTCTTTATAATTGTGCCACTAACTTTCTCTCGTGCATGCATGCACACACACTACCAGTCGGCATTATCCATCACACGCATGCAATCTTTTTCTTCAGGTCGGTCTCCCATGAAGGCACACACCCACACACATCCCCCTCTCCATCATATCGAGCATTCTTTATCTCTCACGCGTGCATGCGCAACAATCGATGTTACTCTATGTATGTGTGTATATAGCTAGGTCTTTCATAGTTTTACACACGAACCGATCAATCGATATATCCAGTGAGGTCTCACCCTCTTTCCCACGTCCAGATCGATCAATCTATACCTCTCTATATAGGATTAATATATATAGCTAATACACCCACATTAATTATATATCCAACGTCCCCCTCTCATCATCCATGCCTTCCGCTTCATCTCTTAGACGCGTGCACAATGGCGAAGACAGGGGGCAGTAAGGTCCCTGCCCCCCCAACATCACTATATATCGAGGCTAATATGAATGTGATCATTAGACAATTGCTGCTAAAAATGGTTTAAGTAAATGAATTGACCCTCCTCGTAAAGAGCAATGCTTGGCCCCCTAGCTCATTTATTTTTCATGGCTCCGCCACTGCATGCAACAACGCACGTGTTCGCCCCCTCTCTCTAAATATTGATCTCGCACTTGTGCATTCCTTCATAGTCTCCCTCCACTCGGCCGCTCGCACCATCTTCTAGCCCCCCACTGGATTTTGCCACATGTAAAATTTAGCAGACTCCATGGTTGAACTTAAGCATAATGCACAAACCTCAAAACAACAGTGGTTCTCTTTTGTTCTAGAATCTTCCGTATCATAACTGCCCAAACTTTTTTTCTAGTTGAATTGCTATTATTTGTTTTTACTTTGTGCTTTACAGCGCGCAATTCCATGAATCATAAAATAGATTAAGGGCTTCTTTGATTCAAAGGATTCTCAAAGGAATTTTGGAGGATTCTAATCATTAGGAATTTTTCCTATCTTGGTTGTTTGATTCGTAGGATTGTAAACCATAGGAATTTTTCCATATGATTCATTTGCACTAGATTTCATAGGAAACATCCCATCCACTCAAACCTCTTTGAAAGAATTCTGCGTTTTTTCTATGCACAATCAAACACTCGTACAATCCTGTAGGATTCAAGACGACATTCCACTATAATCCCATGTTTTTCCTATTCCCGCGTTCTTAGATTTTTTATAAAAACTAATTGATTTTGAATGAGATGAACTATAAGAATTAAACGAAGGGCTACATCAGGCATATATGACTCAGAGCCTACATGCTATAGTGTGGTATTTATTCATAATTTGGTTGCAAAATCTAATGCGTGCAATGCACGTGTACCTTACTAGTACTTCGAGTATGTGCAAAACACGTAAATTAGAATACCAATGGCATGCTACACAGTGTCTCTCTTACAGTTCATGAAGCCACGTGGCACATGTGGAGGCGTTGTCACGACCTCCTTGCGTGGATTGATCACAGTGACATGCTGCTGGTTCCAGAAGAATGTACTCGTCCTCCATGAGCCATACTGGCGGTACATGCATGAAGCGAAGATGTGCACGCATGCCACGCACACACTTGTTCCCTCGCACGCACACGTGGGTACACGGGCGGACGCAATTTTGTACCAAGATCCACCCCATGTGATAATTTGACGCGTGTAAAGTCGTCCACTTCATTGATGGTCAATTAATACAGCGCATGCAAATTGAGTGGACATGAGGGTGGAAGAAAGACATTATTACTCCACTTCGCGCATGCGAGTAGTTAAATCGTGGGTTGCTAGTAGTACTTCCATTGGTCTCCTTCGTATTTTGTGCCAATTTTTGACAGTAACATAATATTTACGCATTTGAGCAGTGTAGTACTTGAAATTTATGTTCCGCTAAACTCATCGGGAGCCGTTTCGGGCCTCGAAACCAAAACCATCAATTAATCTTTACCTTGTTCCCATCACATTCGAAAGCCTGCTCACACCTACTAGTACGTACCAAACCTGAATGTGTTCCCACTATGCAGGTATTAGTACTAGTGCTAGTACTTAGGTTATAAAAAAGGGATCTACCTAACCGAAAATTACTCTACCTTTCCTCCTCATAAGTGCTTCTTCTTCGTCCGTCATTGCCATGGCCGGTGAGCAGAGCTCTAGGTCGAGAACTACTCGTAACAAGGGAGCGGCAACCAAGGCTGCGGAAAAAAGAGAGGGCTCGCCGCCATGCAGAGACCTCGAAAGATCTCTCACGGGCAGGCGATGGCTCCCAGGAGCGCCCTAGCCGCGGAGGCGAACATGCTGAGCCGGCGGAGCTGGAGTCGTTATCCCTCGACGGCATGCCCGATCAGCCCAATAAGCACCTCAATAAGCAGAAGGAGTTCATCCAAGGCTTGATGGAGTTGCTGAAGGAGAGCCTCGACGACATGCCCGCTAAGCTCAATCAGCAGGGGGAGTTGACCGCCGGCTTGGTGATGCTGCTGAAGAAGAGCATTGCCTCGAAGAAGAAGGCGACCAGCGAAATCCTGCGACTTCAGGAGGACAAGGTGAAGCTCTGCCACGAGATCGACCTGTTGAAGGAGAAGAATGCCGGCTGGAAGAAGCTGCATGAGAATAGTAGTTCCTTGATGAAGATGCTGCAGGCCCTCGTCATGGAACGGAAGGAGGAGTTGGCGAAGCTCCGCATCAAGCACCCGACTGCTGTCAAGATACTTAATGCGGCCGTGGAACAGATGATGAAGGCTCGCGTCGAGAAATCCCGCATCATGGACAGAATGAAGAAGATGGCGGAGGAGACGCGCAAGGAGATGGAGGTCGTGGAGGCGATGAAGAAGCAGTTACGACTCCGCGGCGAATTGGATCATTTGGGGTGATAGTCTTCCTTCTTCTTTTGCTGTTGTGTTTCATCTTTTTCTTCGGGTGTTTCGCTGCACGTGTCACGTTCTCTGCGAGGCATGAATAGAACAATGTTTTTTTTGAGGGAATGAATAGAACAATGCTAACAATGAGATGACTAGCAAATTAGATCATTTTTTATCGACATGGCACTGGGCTGCCGTGTTTCGTGCTCCTCCGTCGCAGTACTACTCTAGTGGAAAACTTGAGTATACCGCACGGTTCTTTGCTCCTCCTCGATCAGGTCGTCAGCGCATTTATACAAGCAGTCAAATCACAAGGCCCCGCCTTCCAGCAGTAATGAGCCATCAAATCACAAAGGCCCTCGCCTCTCGTGAAACCGACCAAGCTAGACTGCCCCGCCCTCTAGCCTTTTAAAAAATGTATACTTTTGTACAACAGTAGTATCGATGGATTGCGCCATGGAGCAAAACTTGAAATTAAAAAAAAGGTGGTACATATAGAGAGCGCTCGTCGCCAAATTATGCATATAGTACTATTAAAAAGGCTAGTCACAATAATGGTGTCCAGCACAACCCACCCCTCAAATAAAACTAAGCATCCTGGAATTCTTTGACAAAACTAAGCACCCTGAAATTCTTTGACAACTAAACTGCTAGCTATATGATGTTGGCCATATATATTGTACGTATATAATGTGAAGAAACGAGTGGTAGTACTATACCAACTAAAAGATGAAATGTAAGAAATACTAGTATGTACGTACTGAAGAGTTAAAGAAACGAGAAGAAACATAACATAGTTTTGCTGGGGGCTCAACACAACACACCCCTCAAATTAAATTAAGCACACCTGAAATTAAACCTTACAACTATTTCGGTAGACACTGCATTAGAACCACCATGAGCAACGACACTGCCACCTTACTCGGAATCCTCGTCCACGTCCTCGACTTCATCCTTGTCCCTCTTCCTCTTGGCCGATACTTCTTTGCTTGAACCGCACACTTGGCTATTGCTCTTCATCCAACCCTTGTAGATATTGAAGCAAAGGTAGCCATCCATTGCAGTGTAGTGGATGTGGTCTATATCTAGTACATTCCGCTGCCATGCATGATGATGAAACGTGTATGGAGGTTTCTCCAGTTTACCGTATGAAGGATGAACCATGGCTCCTGCTAGGGTCAGCATTGAAGGCTGACGAGAGGACACCAGCCGATTCTTCTGGAGGTCGAAGGTGTTGCCTACAACACTGCCTATCCGACGCATGACTTCTTTGTCGTTACCAAAGTCTACAGTAACGAATTTGACTATGTTGCTCTCGAGGAAGTCCTTAAAATCTGGGCACTCAACGTTGGCATGGCATATGTGGTAGACCAAGCATAAGTCATGCACGCAAACCTGGATCACGACAGGCTTCTTCCTCTCTTCGTCCTTTAGATCCTTCTCTCGTCCCAGGACTGTGGTGTACTCAACATCTAGCCCAGCGACCCACTCATCGTCTGAGTCTTCGAACATGCGTCTGAAGCGAGAAAGGCATCCTTTCACCGTCGCGGAAGAACGGGTGTAGATGACATCGAACTCATCGCAGGTGATGGTTCTAACCTTGTACTCACCGCCGATCGAGGAGATTTGGGATGCCATGGATTTGGGAGGAGGGTTAGGATTAGTGGAACTGCCGTAATGTGAATGAACGGGACGACTAGGAGCGAACCGCCGTAGTATTAAAGGACGTGCGGGGACGAGTAGGAGCGAACTGCCAGCGTGCGAACGGTATGGTAGTGGCTTTCCATTCTCCCATGATACGGGCTTCCAAGAGCCCTTGGATCTGAGATCGAACGGTTGGATGGCGTGATTCTAGACCTATGGGTGAATATCCTATCCTGGAGGGTTATTCTGCAAATTTTCAGCCACTTAGCATGCGACCGTTTGATCTCAGATCCAAGGGCTGCCAGCAGCCCGTATCATGGTCGCGCCTACCACGACCGTCGCGTCGCTCACGCGGTCGCGCCCTTGGAGATTTAACATGGTGCATTAGGCTATCTGATGTTGGCATGTCATACATAGTCATCACTTAGTCACTCATACTACAACAAGGTTTTGGCTATAAGGTTGGCTAAAAGTGTATTTTTTTACTTCTCTCTATCTCTTTCTTCGTACTCCCTCCGTCCCATAATATAAGAACGTTTTTGACACTAGTGTAGTGCCAAAAACGTTCTTATATTATGGGACACAGGGAGTACTAGTATTTATTGCATTTGCCAAGGAGTGACCTCTTCCAATGAAATGGTGCTGCTAAGTTTGCTTCATTTAATTAGTTATAGACTCAAAATTGCCTTTTCACCTAGGTACACGCGCTTAGCACCGTTTCTTCCTTGGGTCACCAAACTAGTCTCTCTCTTCTTGATTAACTTGCCACATCAGACTTTATGCCTATGTGGCAAGCTTAAGCACCTGTAGGAGCAAGTAAGTACAATAGTGTGCTTTACATGGCATTTTTGCATATGTGGAGGAAAGAGAGGCAAGGAAAAAGTGGAGAAGTATGCTCTCATGCAAGAGCCAGCCTCTACTAGATGGTGGAGCATTGGAGAGGCACCTGTATGGAGGTGGTCAGGAATCAAGAGACTCACGCCGGTCGTAGCGCCGCAGTTAAAATGATAATGGCAAGTCAAATCATGGGGCCCCACCTGTCCAACAGTAACTCACTGTTAAATCACATAGCCCTATGTTTGCAGCAGCCTACTCCCTCGTCTTCTCGCGTCTCTGTCGAACCGACTTGGCGGAACTGCCCCGCCGCCTACCGCGTAGGAAAAGCCCCGCCCTTGACTTTTAAATAGTATATAGTATACTAATTTTGTATCCATGGATTGCGCCCGCGCCATGGAGCAAAGCGTCTAGAAAACGGCGGTACACATGTACGGAGTATACAACACACCCGTCGCGTTCGCGTCGCACCCCAGACGGTCGGTCGGTCTGGCACGCTGCTCTCTGAATGGAACACGCGTCATATTGCGTTCGCACACACATGTGGGGCGGTAATTGAGAACCGACCATAGGCACACTCCCCGGCCCCGCAAGTCAGGTGACTTAATAGAAGAGGGGGACGAGCGATAGCACTAGAGAAGTGTTGTACTATGTTGGTGCCTGGACGATACCTGCAAGACACGAAAGATCAGTTCGTCCGTGCATGTGACCAGACTCCAGCAGACACGCTTGGATTGGCTATCGTCTACATGTCATGCAGGCTGTGTTGTACATGGCTGTAGTTGTGGTGAGAAATGTAAAAAAAGGTTTCTTGTCATCTCGCAAAATTAGGTGTCATGTGCTTCGGATCACTGCGAGGGTTAAACATCGACAATTGAGTTGGGCTAGTCATTGGGGGCACATGCATGAACAGTGACTACTCGGCTGCCATCTAGGTCAAGCCGGCTATGTTAATTAGGACATCTATCGATGGACCCCTTTTCTACAAGTTTATCTTTAATTTTAGCTTTATTCCTCGTCTAGTTTGTCCGTCGGGATTCATGTTGTCTCCTTTGGGCAGTGAGGTTATGATTTCTTGTCATGTGGCATTTTTTTGTGTTATATGTTATAATCCGGCGCTTCAGATCAAAATGACGACAACTGCGCCTCCGGGCCACGTGCATGAAGACTTCTCGACAGTCATTGACGTGGTCAAGCTGGCTCCGGTAGACAAAAGAAAACTAGTACTACTCCACTATATAGGCAGGAGCCTCCGCGCTTGCTTGCTAGTGTTGCTCTCTTCACACTGTCTCGGCCTTTCTAGATCTAAACACGACATCAGTGGCCACTCTCTCTCTCTCTCTCTCTCTCTCTGCTCACCGCTGGTCACAGATCCAGCCGGATCCTCTCTGCCGGGGAAGGTGAGAAGGTGCAACATTCACGCGGTCGTCCTCGGCGACGACTCTTACCCACTGCTGGGCGCGTCCCGATCAGCCTGCCTTGTCGTTCTCTCCCAAGCACCGCTGGCGAGGGAGGGCCTCCGACCCTTTCTTCCTCGCTGCCGTAGTGTGGGCACATCCGGCCTCCCGCCGCCCACCTAGCGACATCCCGGCGACCATTAGGCATAACTTCCTTTGAAACCGGCCTTGCTCTACTTCCCGAGCTCCTGACGTCACTGCATTTGTATCTTTTACTATTTCTGAGGCCCCCTCGTAGATATGATCGATCGGTTGTTCGAAAAGCACCTAATTTTTTTACGTTTAAGAGGTAAAACTAGTTCATGCACTCGAATCTAGTACTACTTGGTTCAAACAAGGAAGAAAGGGGGTGGGGTTGGGGGAGGATTTGTTACCTGAATCTAGGACTTGGTCGAAAGAGGAAATAATGGGGGCGAAAAGTAGCAGAGACTGGCTATCCAACTGGTCTCTAGGTCTAATAGGGAAATAAACAGAAACGCAGTACAAACTCAATATAAACCCAATCTATTGGTTGAAAAAGGAAAGAAAGTGGGGACTGGGTCGGACGCCCAAAGACCGGAGCTTCAGATGCCTTCCAGGGTTTCCGAGCTTTGCCATGTGTTTCTTTTTTGCTTGCTCTTTTATTTTTGCATTGCATCATGTCATCATGCCATCATGCCATTTAATTTTTAAAACTCAACTAAATAAATTGTATGGATCTTCGATCCATTTAAATCGAGGGAAGAGTGACTTCTCTTTATAACATACCCTCCCGATATTTAGGGAGATATTATAAAATATTCCATTGTTTTGGAAATCACCATAACCCACGTGCAAAATAAATCCCATGCCTTTTTCTGCCCCGAGTTGACCTCGAAACCTTGCCCATAAATTATTTCGTCATTTTCCGGAGCTCCACCAAAAATCCGAACATTTTTGGACCTTCCCAAACCCTCACTTCCGTTCAAACCCATTTGAATTAAATTCAAATGAGTTTGAATTTAAATCTTGCATTCGTGCCTCTTTTCTATTTTTCTTGGAACGAGCTCATTTTTATGAGTCCGGGAAAATACCCTCCTGCTCAAGCTCCACCTCTAACCTCTTTTCTTTTCTTTCTCATCTCTGTTTTTTTTCCTTTCTTTTAGTAGAGAGAGAGCCTGCAGCCCAGGCCAGCCCACCTCTCCAGCTGCAGCCCACTACCTAACTAGCCTAGACCAGCCGGCCCAAGGCTCAGCCGCAATGCCCGCTGCTAACCCTAGCCGCACCCAGCGATCTCTCCCTCGATCCATCCCCCTCGTTCCCTGCCAGCGCCGCCACCACGCAACACGCATCGCTCAAACCCGGGGCCCGATCCCGATCTCCTTCCTCGCGTCGCCCGTGCGCTCCTCCCTCATCTCCCTCGATCCCACACAGTGCCTCCGCTCCTCCTCGTCGCCCGCGCCTCCCGGAGGGCCACCTGCGCGCAACCCCATCGCCTTCGCCGCCCTTCTGCTACCTCGCCTCCTTCCTCTCCTCCTCCATGGCGCCTCCCCTTCTCAAGCACGCCCGAACCCTCCTCCCGCACGTGGCCTCATCCTCTCCGCTGCGAGTCCTTCCCCTCATCGCCTCCTCTGAGCCCCGTTGACCCGCGCCCGTCCGCCTCGGAGCCGGCCTCCACCGCCTCCTTGCCAGCGCTCGGCCTCCTCCCCGAGATCATGCTCCCTTCGTCCATGGCGCCAGCCAGCCCCGCAGGCAGCCGCAGCCCTCGTCCCCGCCTCCTTGCCGCCGGCAGCAGCAGCATCTGCCGCATCCTCTCGCCGACGCCGGTGCTAAGCCGACCCCCCTGCCTCGTCCTCGTCACCTCCGGCCACCAGGACCCTCCAGCAAGCCGCTGCCGCCGTCCAGGACCACCATGGCCGCGGCTACCTGTCAATCAACCACGCGGCTCACCCCCTGCCTCGGCCCTCTTCGACCCTGCTCATGCCCCGAGCCTCCCGTCGCCAAGGAGCACGAGCTCCTTTGCCTCGCTGCCACGCCAACCGGAGTAGCAGCCCAGCCGGTCATCCCCTTTGGACGCGCCAAGTTTGAGTACATGGACCGCCAAGTTCCACTATGTTTGCCATGTACATCTACACCAAGACCGGACCGACAAGTACCCCGACGTCGCGTGTACAACTACCGTCGACCTGAACATCTACGAAAACGGGTACAACTACCGTCGCCACATGAACGACTACTTCCACGACGACCCGTGAACGTCTACTTCCATCTACACCGCGTCGATCTCGTTCAGCTCCGAAAATGCACGCTTCGAAGGTATAAGACCCGAGATGACCGACCGTGAACGAATGCTTGAGTGTTGTATGAGTTGTACCATATGTTTGCACCGTGATCGAATCGTCCTTGCGATGCCCCTCTTTTGCCGTGCCACTGTCCCGTGGGAACCCGGTAGTCGGGAGCACCCCACCATCTTGCATGACTTGCTCACGTCACACTTCTCGTTTGCATCGGTATGTCACTCGAGTTATCGGGACCGGAATGTTGCCGTGGCACCATTTTCGTTATCGTTGCCGTGGCACCATTTTCGTTATCGTTGCCGTGGCACCCCTTTTGTTCCGCCATGGTGACCAAATGCTTCATAACATGCTCCTATTAACATTTTCATAATAATTGCATAAAACTTGTATACGTCATCCGCATCATCATAACAACATTTAAATGCTTAAAATTGTTGTTGCATTAAACTACTAAATGACATATGGGGATTTCCGGAATTGTTGTTTGTTGTTCCGGCCTCATTTAAACGTGCTTAAATTGTTAGTTTAATTATGCTTCACCTCTTGCCATGTTTAACAACATTTAATATTGTTGGGTACATAAACGAGAGAAAACTAAATAATTGATGTGGTGTTTCATCAATATGCAACTCGTTGCATATTGAGCTCCACTTAACTTGTAGTGTTGTTTGTGCATATTGCCATGCCATGCCTCATTAAACCGGACATGCATCATACTTGATTGTGCATCATGCCATGACTATGCTTGTGTGTTTACCATGTTGCTTGCTTCTTTCCGGTTTGCTTCCCTCGTTAGCTTCGGTTTCGTTCCGGAGTTGTGAGGATTCGTTCGACTACGTACGTTTGTCTTCTTCATGGACTCATTCTTCTTCCTATCGGGATTTCAGGCAAGATGATCTTTACCCTCGATATCACTTCTATCTTTGCTTGCTAGTTGCTTCGTTCTATCGCTATGATGCGCTGCCTATCCCTTGTTTACCATGCCTCCCATATTGCCATGTCAGCCTCTAACCTGTTCACCCTTTCTAGCAAACCGTTGCTTGGCTATGTTACCGCTTTGCTCAGCCCCTCTTATAGCACTGTTAGTTGCAGGTGAAGTTGAAGATTGCTCCATGATGGACAGGATTATGTTGGGATATCACAATATCTCTTATATTATTAATGCATCTATATATTTGGTAAAGGGTGGAAGACTCGGCCTTATGCCTGGTGTTTTGTTCCACTCTTGCCGCCCTAGTTTCCGTCATACCGGTGTTATGTTCCCGGATTTTGCATCCCTTACGCGGTTGGGTGATTTATGGGACCCCCTTGACAGTTCGCTTTGAATAAAACTCCTCCAGCAAGGCCCAACCTTGGTTTTACCATTTGCCACCTAAGCCTTTTTCCCTTGGGTTCTGTAGACTCAAGGGTCAGCTTTATTTTAACCCCCCCGGGCCAGTGCTCCTTCGAGTGTTGGTCCGAAATGAGCAACCTGCGGGGCCACCTCGGGGCAACTTGAGGGCTGGTTTTACTCGTAGCATGACTTATCCGGTGTGCCCTGAGAACGAGGTACGTGCGACTCCTATCGGGATTTGTCGGCGCATCGGACAGCTTTGCTGGTCTTGTTTTACCATTGTCGAAATATCTTGTAAACCAGGATTCCGAGTCTGATCGGGTGTTCCTGGGAGAAGGTCTATTCCTTCGTTGATCGCGAGAGCTTGTCATGGGCTATGTTGGGACACCCCTACAGGGTATAATCTTTCGAAAGCCGTGCCTGCGGTTATAGGCAGATGGGAATTTGTTAATGTCCGGTTGTAGATAACTTGACACCAGATCCGAATTAAAACGCATCAACAGCGTGTGTAGCCGTGATGGTCTCTTCTCGGCGGAGTCCGGGAAGTGAACACGGTTTTGGGTTATGTTTGACGTAAGTAGGAGTTCAGGATCACTTCTTGATCATCGCTAGCTTCACGACCGTTCTGCTTGCTCTCTTCTCGCTCTTATTTGCGTATGTTAGCCACCATATATGCTTAGTCGCTGCTGCAACCTCACCACTTTACCCCTTCCTTTCCCTTAAGCTTAAATAGTCTTGATCTCGCGGGTTTTGAGATTGCTGAGTCCTCGTGACTCACCAGATACTACCAACAGTTGCAGGTGCCGATGATACCAGTGCAGATGATGCAACCGAGCTCAGATGGGAGCTAAACGAAGATCTTAGTTGTTGCTATGTGTTGTTTCTTGTTGATTAGTAGTGGAGCCCAGTCGGGACGATCGGGGATCTAGCAGTTGGGTTATCTTCTTTTCTTTTGGCTTCGTCCGTAGTCGGACTATGTGTGTACTCTGAATGATGTATGATTTATTATATGTTCATTGTGTGAAGTGGTGATTGTAAGCCAACTCTTTATCCCATTCTTGTTCATTACATGGGATTGTGTGAAGATGACCCTTCTTGCGACAAAACCACAATGCGGTTATGCCTCTAAGTCGTGCTTCGACATGTGGGAGATATAGCCGCATCGTGGGTGTTACAAGTTGGTAATCAGAGCCATCCCCGACTTAGGAGCCCCCTGCTTGATTGTTTGCTGGCATTGTTGAGTCTAGAACAAAAATTTTTTGAGTCTTAGGATTATATATATCGGAGAGTAGGATTCTTTTTACTCCTCAATCCCTTCGTCGCTCTGGTGAGGTCTCCTGACGTAGATGTTTTGACTTTCCTCTCCTCAAATTTCACTAAATTTTTTTAGGATCACGCGTGTATCTTGGAATCGTTCCGATGGTTTTGTGACGAGAACATTGTTCTTGGTGCCTCCTGTCTATTATGTGGCTTTGACCCGGGGAGTTGAGCTCCGAGGTGTTGTCGTCATAATTTTATCGTTGCAGTTCTAGAATACCTAAGTTTTGCTGACATCGAAAATCTCTTTTATGCAGTTGTTGGTGAGATAACCTCGATAACCCAGTACTGGGGAGAGCTCGAGAGTATTGCCATAACTCGTATAACAGATGCTTTTCGAAGGTTGAGGTACACGATTTCCGAAGGTTTCTTGGTTATGTGTTGACGGATGGATACAGCTTGGATGTAGGAATTGTAAGTTTTGGGTGAGATATATATTGCTTCCCCTGTATCCCCAACACCAGATTGCATAACTAGAAAGTTTCGGGAGTTTTATAGGTGGGAATTCAAGTAGCTCCTAGAATATCTTTTCGACAGATGCATGATATGAGATTGGGGTTCGACGTCTAGTGGTCCGCCTTTCCACGGTCGTTTTTACAGTGGTCTCGTTGTGTCTTAAAGAACCCTTGGCTATGCTGGTTCGGGGACACTTCGTATGTCATGTGCACTGCCTTGTACATGATGGTGCTATACACTCGAGCCCGTGTGGGCCCCACCATGAAAACTTTGAACGAAATCACTATCATATGTTTGTTCTGGCTTATTCTGCAAGCCAAATTCTTTGTTTTGTTTTGAGTTGTGGTATCCGAGTTGCTTTGATGTCAAATGTTGATCCATACCTTTCCTAAATGGTGTTCTCATATTTCTATATGAATGCTAATCCTTCTTGTTTATCGAGATTGTCATGTCAATTCTTTTCCAACCGGCGTGCTTCTCTTCAAGTGGACCCGATCATTCTCCCCATCTACAAGATCAATTCTAAGTTTTCTCAACGGTGTTTGTTTCGTTCATCTTAAGTTGTCTTTGTTTTCCCGCCCTCCCACCCTTTCTTTTCTTCCAGGACTTGTTTATTTTAATCAAGTATCCATTTACTCATGTGAAGTCACTTCACCCTTTTCAATTAATATTTTGATCCGGTGATCCCTCGTGAAGATACTAACGGAGCTTCAAGTTCATCATTCTTCATTCTTGTATTCTTTCCGGTGGATTAATTTCAAGTTTCGATGTGGATCATATCTCTTCCTTTTGGTTCACATATCTTCCCATGTGAATTTCTTATCCAAGGCTCTCTTATTTATTCACCTTGCCTAGTTCACATCCGGAGTGCTCAAGATATCTTGGAATATTCGTGTTTCCATTCTCAATCCATTCAAGTTATTTTGAGGTTGTTACCTCATTCAAGCCATTTAATTCAACCAGCGCAATCCCCCCTTTCAATCAATCGTTCAATGGTGTTTTCCTTTTGAGTGGGCCCTAACCCACAGGTCTTTTCCCAGGATCTTACCTGACTCTTCTAATTTATCTGGAGCGATTCCCAAAGTCTTTTGAAGTTTGACGTAAGAATGAATTATCATCAGTCAAATGTCTTTCTCCAAGATCTTTCAAATTCTTTCATTGTTGGTTCACCCTTTCAAATTGTCATTCCGGAGCGCCTCAACAATTCATGGTGGTTCTCATCATCATTCTCAACATTTGAAGACCGAAGAAGGATTTCTCCTAAATCTTGGTCCGTTCTCTTCAAGATTCATGGTTCTAGCTTGATGACATCCTCTCATAATTGTTTTCGATTGTGAGAATTCTTTTCACCCATCCAGAGAAATTCAGGAGTATTTTCAGTTTCATTCTCCGGAGCCCATCTTCTCAGAATTATTCATTCCAACTTTCAGCTCTCATTCTCCTAATCTTACCGATGAATCATTCAAATATCCTCTAATCAGTTCATGATCTCTTCGTTCTCTTATATCTAAATCCCCTCAAGTATCTTCATTTGTTTTCCAATTCTTCCCAGTGATTTGTGCCTTTGCTACTTTCATTTTCAATTCTTACGGTGGTTCGTTCAAGATTTCTCTTCCTTTGTTATCATATCAATTCATTCGTTGTTTCCAAATCCTACCGGTGGTTGTTGAAGACCTTTCTCAAGTTTTGCATTATATCTCTCTTAATCCTTTCTATGAGAATAAGTAGTATGCCAAATTCGTTGCTTGTCATCAATTTAAATTGGTGAAGGATATGCATAACATAATTCTTATTCTTGTTTCATCCAAGTGATTAATTCTTTTCTTCCGGAGATTGTTCATGATGAAGTAATTCTTGGCTCTAGTGCTTCATCTTTTCCTTTTCTAGAGTTCCAAGTTTTCTCGGTTATATCGTCGCGAAGCCCCATCTAAATCATCGCAAGGCTTCACCTTGTGTTTTCAACTTCTCTTTTTTTCTATCATCCTTTTATTACCAGAGTTCTTCATGGAGTCTCTACATGGTGGTTCATCAAGGATTCTTTACATTTTTCAATTGTTCTTCAAGATTTCTCTTGAAGTTAAGATCCGCCAAGCTATACTCTAAAATAAACATGTTGTTCAGCACATGTCTTATTTTGAGGAGTTCAAGTATTCTTCTTCCTGCATTTCAAAGCGCAATTCTTCCTACCTTATCTTTTGAGATGGTGTTATGTCATTCTTGACAATTTTCCATTCTTGTTTCATGATTCATATGTTGTCAAGAACGAGGTATTTTAAATCCATCAATCTCTTCGTTGGAGTTATCTTGGTACAGATTTCACCTAAAACCTTCCCTAAGGAATGTTGTATTGTGGTGCTTATCAATGATCCAAGTTTTCTCCTATCCTCTCAGCGAAAGTAGTTTTCATCTCTTGGTTGATCTCAAGCAAGCAATTGTTTCCGTTAGTGGCCGGTTGTCACCTCATAATTTTGAGATGTTTTCCATAAGTCCACTACAAGCTTACTCGTTTCGTTGTTGGTTTCCAACAACTCCGTTATAACCTTCTTGGAAGGCTGCTTTCCAAGTTCATTTGTGGCAGAAGTTGGCATTTTCTTCTCCATTCGGTTATTCCAATGATCTATCTATTTTTCTTCCGGAGGCATTGTGATGTTGCTCTTTTCACTCATCATCTCGAATTGTGAGGATCGTGTTCTTTTCGTGCTTATCCATTTAACCGGAGTGTTGTCATCTCTTCAAGTTCTTTTCATCTTATCAAGTCTTGCATCTCTTTTCAACCGGAGTGCTGTCCGAATTTGATCGTCCTTGTTCCTTGTTTATCTCGTTTCAACCAGAGTGATTTCAATTCCTTCTTGTCCATTGTACTCGTCATTCATAGCTTTGCAACCTCCAAGGTTCAAATGGTGTTCCTTGTTTCTATTTTCTACCGCAGTGCTCTCAATTGTGTTCAACTCTGTTGTGTCCTTCTTTCATCTTTTTGACCTCTCAAGGTTCTTTGGTTTCACTCTTTTGTCGAAGAAGCAACTTAGTTTTACCTCTTCTCTTCCTCTTCCGTTTTCTCTCTGGTGCCATCCTAGATCTCGGGACGAGATCCTCTCGTAGTGGTGGAGTGTTGTGACGCCCCAAGACCGGAGCTTCAGATGCCTTCCAGGGTTTCCGAGCTTTGCCATGTGTTTCTTTTTTGCTTGCTCTTTTATTTTTGCATTGCATCATGTCGTCATGCCATCATGCCATTTAATTTTTAAAACTCAACTAAATAAATTGTATGGATCTTCGATCCATTTAAATCGAGGGAAGGGTGACTTCTCTTTATAACATACCCTCCCGATATTTAGGGAGATATTATAAAATATTCCACTGTTTTGTAAATCACCATAACCCACGTGCAAAATAAATCCCATGCCTTTTTCTACCCCGTGTTGACCTCCAAACCTTGCCCATAAATTATTTCGTCATTTTCCGGAGCTCCACCAAAAATCCGAACATTTTTGGACCTTCCCAAACCCTCACTTCCATTCAAACCCATTTGAATTAAATTCAAATGAGTTTGAATTTAAATCTTGCATTCGCGCCTCTTTTCTATTTTTCTTGGAACGAGCTCATTTTTATGAGTCCGGGAAAATACCCTCCTGCTCAAGCTCCACCTCTAACCTCTTTTCTTTTCTTTCTCATCTCTGTTTTTTTTCCTTTCTTTTAGTAGAGAGAGAGCCTGCAGCCCAGGCCAGCCCACCTCTCCAGCTGCAGCCCACTACCTAACCAGCCTAGACCAGCCGGCCCTTGGCCCAGCCGCAATGCCCGCTGCTAACCCTAGCCGCACCCAGCGATCTCTCCCTCGATCCATCCCCCTCGTTCCCTGCCAGCGCCGCCACCACGCAACACGCATCGCTCAAACCCGGGGCCCGATCCCCATCTCCTTCCTCGCGTCGCCCATGGGCTCCTCCCTCATCTCCCTCGATCCCACACAGCGCCGCCGCTCCTCCTCGTCGCCCCGCGCCTCCCGGAGGGCCACCTGCGCGCAACCCCATCGCCGTCGCCGCCCTTCTGCTACCTCGCCTCCTTCCTCTCCTCCTCCATGGCGCTTCCCCTTCTCAAGCGTGCCCGAACCCTCCTCCCGCGCGTGGCCTCATCCTCTCCGCCGCGAGTCCTTCCCCTCGTCGCCTCCTCTGAGCCCCGTTGACCCGCGCCCGTCCGCCTCGGAGCTGGCCTCCACCGCCTCCTCGCCAGCGCTCGGCCTCCTCCCCGAGATCATGCTCCCTTCATCCATGGCGCCTGCCAGCCCCGCAGGCCCGCGCAGCCCTCGTCACCGCCTCCTTGCCGCCGGCAGCAGCAGCATCTGCTGCATCCTCTCGCCGATGCCGGTGCCAAGCCGACCCCCCTGCCTCATCCTCGTCACCTCCGGTCACCAGGACCCTCCAGCAAGCCGCTGCCGCCGTCCAGGACCACCATGGCCGCGGCTACCTGTCAACCAACCGCGCGGCTCGCCCCCTGCCTCGGCCCTCTTCGACCCTGCTCATGCCCCGAGCCTCCCGTCGCCAAGGAGCACGAGCTCCTTTGCCTCGCTGCCACGCCAACCGGAGTAGCAGCCCAGCCGGTCATCCCCTTTGGACGCGCCAAGTTTGAGTACATGGACCGCCAAGTTCCACTATGTTTGCCATGTACATCTACACCAAGACCGGACCGACAAGTACCCCGACGTCGCGTGTACAACTACCGTCGACCTGAACATTTACGAAAACGGGTACAACTACCGTCGCCACATGAACGACTACTTCCACGGCGACCCGTGAACGTCTACTTCCATCTACACCGCGTCGAACTCGTTCCGCTCCGAAAACGCACGCTTCGAAGGTATAAGACCCGAGATGACCAACCGTGAACGAATGCTTGAGTGTTGTATGAGTTGTACCATATGTTTGCACCGTGATCGAATCGTCCTTGCGATGCCCCTCTTTTGCCGTGCCACCGTCCCGTGGGAACCCGGTAGTCGGGAGCACCCCACCATCTTGCATGACTCGCTCACGTCACACTTCTCGTTTGCATCGGTATCTCACTCGAGTTATCGGGACCGGAATGTTGTCGTGGCACCATTTTAGTTATCGTTGCCGTGGCACCATTTTCGTTATCATTGCCGTGGCACCCCTTTTGTTCTGCCATGGTGACCAAATGCTTCATAACATGCTCCTATTAACATTTTCATAATAATTGCATAAAACTTGTATACGTCATCCGCATCATCATAACAACATTTAAATGCTTAAAATTGTTGTTGCATTAAACTACTAAATGACATATGGGGATTTCCGGAATTGTTGTTTGTTGTTCTGGCCTCATTTAAACTTGCTTAAATTGTTAGTTTAATTATGCTTCACCTCTTGCCATGTTTAACAACATTTAAAATTGTTGGGTACATAAACGAGAGAGAACTAAATAATTGATGTGGTGTTTCGTCAATATGCAACTCGTTGCATATTGAGCTCCACTTAACTTGTAGTGTTGTTTGTGCATATTGCCATGCCATGCCTCATTAAACCGGAAATGCATCATACTTGATTGTGCATCATGCCATGACTATGCTTCTGTGTTTACCATGTTGCTTGCTTCTTTCCGGTTTGCTTCCCTCGTTAGCTTCGGTTTCGTTCCGGAGTTGTGAGGATTTGTTCGACTACGTTCGTTTGTCTTCTTCATGGACTCGTTCTTCTTCCTATCGGGATTTCAGGCAAGATGACCTTTACCCTCGATATCACTTCTATCTTTGCTTGCTAGTTGCTTCGTTCTATCGCTATGATGCACTGCCTATCCCTTGTTTACCATGCCTCCCATATTGCCATGTCAGCCTCTAACCTGTTCACCCTTCCTAGCAAACCGTTGATTGGCTATGTTACCGTTTTGCTCAGCCCCTCTTATAGCACTGTTAGTTGCAGGTGAAGTTGAAGATTGCTCCATGATGGACATGATTATGTTGGGATATCACAATATCTCTTATATTATTAATGCATCTATATATTTGGTAAAGGGTGGAAGACTCGGCCTTATGCCTGGTGTTTTGTTCCACTCTTGCCGCCCTAGTTTCCGTCATACCGGTGTTATGTTCCCGGATTTTGCGTTCCTTACGCGGTTGGGTGATTTATGGGACCCCCTTGACAGTTCGCTTTGAATAAAACTCCTCCAGCAAGGCCCAACCTTGGTTTTACCATTTGCCACCTAAGCCTTTTTCCCTTGGGTTCTGTAGACTCAAGGGTCAGCTTTATTTTAACCCCCCCGGGCCAGTGCTCCTTCGAGTGTTGGTCCGAAATGAGCAACCTGCGGGGCCACCTCGGGGCAACTTGAGGGCTGGTTTTACTCGTAGCTTGGCTTATCATGTGTGCCCTGAGAACGAGGTACGTGCGACTCCTATCGGGATTTGTCGGCGCATCGGACGGCTTTGCTGGTCTTGTTTTACCATTGTCGAAATGTCTTGTAAACCAGGATTCCGAGTCTGATCGGGTCTTCCTGGGAGAAGGTCTATTCCTTCGTTGATCGCGAGAGCTTGTCATGGGCTATGTTGGGACACCCCTACAGGGTATAATCTTTCGAAAGCCGTGCCTGCGGTTATAGGCAGATGGGAATTTGTTAATGTCCGGTTGTAGATAACTTGACATCAGATCCGAATTAAAACGCATCAACAGCGTGTGTAGCCGTGATGGTCTCTTCTCGGCGGAGTCCGGGAAGTGAACACGGTTTTGGGTTATGTTTGACGTAAGTAGGAGTTCAGGATCACTTCTTGATCATCGCTAGCTTCACGACCGTTCTGCTTGCTCTCTTCTCGCTCTTATTTGCGTATGTTAGCCACCATATATGCTTAGTCGCTGCTGCAACCTCACCACTTTACCCCTTCCTTTCCCTTAAGCTTAAATAGTCTTGATCTCGCGGGTTTTGAGATTGCTGAGTCCTCGTGACTCACCAGATACTACCAACAGTTGCAGGTGCCGATGATACCAGTGCAGATGATGCAACCGAGCTCAGATGGGAGCTAAACGAAGATCTTAGTTGTTGCTATGTGTTGTTTCTTGTTGATTAGTAGTGGAGCCCAGTCGGGACGATCGGGGATCTAGCAGTTGGGTTATCTTCTTTTCTTTTGGCTTCGTACGTAGTCGGACTATGTGTGTACTCTGAATGATGTATGATTTATTATATGTTCATTGTGTGAAGTGGCGATTGTAAGCCAACTCTTTATCCCATTCTTGTTCATTACATGGGATTGTGTGAAGATGACCCTTCTTGCGAGAAAACCACAATGCGGTTATGCCTCTAAGTTGTGCTTCGACACGTGGGAGATATAGCCGCATCGTGGGTGTTACACTGGGGGACAAGTCAACAGAGTAAGTCCAGCACTAGATTTGCTAGCCTCACACAATATAAGGTGGCTATACCAAACAAAAATGGGACCAATCCAGATATCCTGTTATGATGTTTGTTACCCCGAGCCACTCTTATGTAATGCCACTAGTAAAATGTAGCAGTCGCACTGTTAAAAGTAAGGACACGTTAAACCAATGTTGTTTTCAATGTAATGCCTCCAGTAATATGAATCAATGGCACTTCTTTACATGTCCTGCTAAAATTTCCCATTAAGATAAGTTGGTTATTTTCGTTAGAAATGCAATTGTCCTGGTCCGCCTACTCTCCCGTGCCCAAAGTAATGTCGTATTTAACGGTTGTCATAGTTAATCCTAATGCCCACACTAAAATCTAGCAATGCCACTGCTTTAGAAATTGCTACTGTCCTTGTAGGATTGCCATTCAGATAAGGAACATGCTTCTTTTCATTTGATGCATGTTTCATCACTTGTTAGTCACCCTCCTTTCCACCTTTTTTGTGCAAACAGAGATATACATTTCACGCTCGATCTTAGTTGAACTACACAAATGATATCCAAAGTATAGTTGAGCATTCTAGGAGCTTCACAACCAACCTTGATGTTGCTCAATTTTATTGCAACTAATGAAGAAGAAGCTTTGTGGGTTTTGTTTTCTGATGGAAATGGAACCGGGGCTGGAGCCCTTTTCTTAACAAAATTTGAAGAAGAAGTTGCTAGCTCACGGGACATTGCTTCATTTTAGGTGAACTGCAGCAAAAGGTTCCATGAATTGAATCATCCATTTTGGTGACTGAAAGAGCCAGCTTCAGCATCCCAGTCTAAGAACCCCCAGCCTCCATCCTTGCGACACACGGTACACCTTGTTTGCCACCTGCTCGCCCCTAGTGTCACTGATAAAATGAAGTAATAATACAGTTAAAATAGAGCGAGTGTCATCTCTATCATTTCATTTCCAATGTAGATAAAGAAAGTGCTTCTCTTTGTTAATGTATGTTTCATCAACTAGTCCCATTGTTAATGTTTAAGCGTTTCTGCAAACTGAGGTGCTTAATTTTAGTTGATATGTACAAAAAATAGAGATTTGAATGTCTCAAGGTGCCTCCTTGTACTACCGCTGTACACTGATGTTCATCACTGGCAGAAGGTGTATCTGGGAGACTTGGGACGATGTCCAGTATTAGGCGTACCGTATGAGGCGTCGCAGGACCCATCTCACCCTTGCAACATGGCATACTATGATACTATCACAATATTTTCTTCTATTTATTTTGTGTGTTTCATCAACTAGTGGCACTATAATGTAATCACACCTTTTCATTATCTGTGCAAACAGGGTTATTCAGCTGCATTTTGGTGGAACTGCACAAATGTACGTATGGAACAGGCATATATGCAGAGTGCGAGGTGTGCCAAGTAAAAATTACCGACACCAACCATGCTTCATGCATGCATTGGCATCCACCACCACCAGTGGGATGTGTGGCGCTCTCTGTGGACGGATCTTTCTCGGCAGCAAATCCTCTAACCAAATACTAGTAGCTTATATTGGCAGTTTTCTAGGGAGTACTCTTTTCTGAAAGAAGCACCAATCTATTTTTCTTTATTTGTACACTGTGTCACAACTTTGACCCAAAGGTCCAACGCTATTTTAGGGTGATTGGCGTCATACTCGGAGACTGATTGTAAGCATGAGCAGGTGGAAGATTAGGTTAGTGCGAAGCTTACCTTAAACCCTACCGCCGCCGTTGAAACGAGGCAAGCATCGAGGGAACTATGGAGAACGGCGGGGAAGCGATGTCGCGCCATCCGGCCTCCTCTTGCGATGGGAGAACGAATACTCCTATGGCTCCAGCTAGCTCTGCACCCTCACGAATGGCACACCATACTCGATCGATTCGTTAACCTCTGGGTGCTCGACCTTCGACCTGTACGCCCACCACCTCCGCCTGACTGTCGCCTCAGGCGAATCTGTCCGCTCCATCACCCATAGGAGATACTCGATGAACTCAGAGGACTGCGGCGTGACTTCCATCAAGGAGTACATGTACATCGCCGCCCTCATCGCCGCCGTCTGACTCTTTCGCATACATTGCCACATGGCCCGCACCGTCCTCGAAATCTCCCACTCATTGTCAAACCAACTAAGGATCTCCTTCAACCTGGCTAACTTTTACTGGTCGCTGCCGGCGATCTTCCTGATTCGATGCTGCATCCTCTCCACAGATGTCCTTCTGAGTAGTCTGGTGCTAGCTTTGGAAGATGGGAGGGGAGATGGTGGTCTTGCAATAGAGAAGAGAGAGAGGCGAGATAGTGGTTTTGGAATGGAGATGATGGAGAGGAGAGGAGGTGGTTTTGCAATGGAGAAGATCAGAAGAGGGAGAGCTAAGATGGTGGTTTTTGAATGGAGATGATGGAGAGCAGAGGAGGTGGTTTCGGAATGGAGATGATGGATAGGAGAGGAGGTGGTTTTGCAATTGAGAAGATCAGAAGAGGGAGAGGCGAGACGGTGGTTTTGGAATGGAGATGATGGAGAGGAGAGGAGGTGGTTTTGCAATGGAGAAGAGGGAGAGGAGCATGCGGCAGCGATTTAGGATTGGACGAGAGGGCCGGCGCACTGTGACTGGATCAAAATCAAAATCAATTTACCCTTCAATTAAGAAAGCGACCCCACATTAACTAGTCTCACTTTTATTCTGGGTCATAATTGACCATGATTTTCGCACATAAAATATATGTTATACGTTGCAAAAATAATATAATTTGAAAGTACATTCAGATACGAACCAAACGATACAATTTTTGGTGACATGCATTCACATTTTTCTTGTCAAATACAGTATGTGGTCAAACTTTGACCCAAAATACGCAAAACAACAAAAAAGTACTTCCAAAACCAGCGCTGCTCTTACGCTCTTCTCCTCTTAAACCACCGCCGCTCCTCTCATGTTCCAATCTAAATCCAACGCCGCTCCTCTCCTCTTCCATTTCCAAACCACCGCCCCTCCTCTCCTGTTCCAATCCAAAACCAGTGTCGCTCCTCTCCCGTTCTAATGCAAAACCAGCGCTGCTCCTCTCCTCTTCCATTCAAAAAACACCGCCGGCGAGTGAAGGTGCTGTGGAGAAGTAGATCGATGGAGGAGTACAAACGATACATGAGGATCGCAGACGGCGACCCTGTGAAGCTAGCTAGGATGTTGGAGATACAGTCTTGGTTTGACAACAAGGACCATCTAGCGGCGACGGCGACATACATGGCCAAATATTTGCAACAAAGCGAAAAGGCGGTGACACTCCTGGAGGGAGTCGCGCCGGAGTACATAGAGCTGCTCCTCTGGGCCATGGAGCAATCAGATTCACCGAATTCAATCGTGAGGGAGCGGTGGAGGGAGTATCGATCCCAGATGGAGCATCCACCGGAGATTGAAGGATCGAGCATCTACATGGTGCCATTTGTGAGGGTGTCCTGCCAGAGCGAGCCGGCGGAGTCTTCGTCGACCGAACCCAACTGCAAGAGGAGAAATGCAGTTGACTCGACGATGCTTCCCCGCCATCGTCTCCCTCGCCGTTCACATTGTCTCACGGGGCGGCTATCTGCCGCCGAGGAATAGGAGGGGGCTGCCCCCCCCCCCCTAGCCCAATAGTCAGGCAGGTTGTGAATTGTCAGGAGGAGCTTAGGGTTGTCAGTATTGGCAGGTTGTAACATCCCAAATTTCCTATTTGGAATGTTTTACAATTATAGCTAAGCATCCTATGCATCCTGTTTGAATTGAATGCCATTTGAAGTTTCAGAGAATTTTGAGTTTTGAATTTGAATTTCAAACTTTGGCATGTGGGAAACATTTCAAAAAAACTAAGCCTGATAAATACTTGATCAAAAGTATGAGAGGAGCAAACATGACACTCCAAAAACATCAGAGGAAACAATGCCAAAGGATTTGGATTCAAATCTGAATTTTATTTGAATTTGAAAAAAATGGATTTTTATAAAGTTTGGATTTTGCCTTTGGAAAAATGTTCAAATGGAAGGGATTATTCCCCTGATCATTTTGGTATATATACCCTATATAAAATATTTATAGATAATGTTTTATTTTCTGTTTTTGTTTTATTTAAAAAAAAATAAAATAAAGAAAAACCCCCCGGGGTGCCAGCCAGGCCACCCCAGGCCCAGCCAGCGCCGCACCGAACCCCTCCCCGCCTGGCCCAAGCCAGCCGGCCCACTCGGCCAACAGGCCAGCCGAGCCAGGCCAGCCCAGCTCCACCCGACCCCCTCGCCCCTCTCTCCCTCTCGCTGACCCGTGGGACCCGCCCCGTCTTCCCCAACCCCTCGCCCACGCCACGACCTCGCCGGAGATCGACCGGATCCCGAAGGATCCGGGATCCCCCGATCGCCCCGATCCCCTTCCGAAGCTCGCCGGACCCCCAGGCTATAAAGCCTAGCCCCTCCGCACCCCATTCCCCCCCTAGCCTCGCCGGACCCCCTCTCCCTCTCCCTCACGAGCTC
>NC_057798.1:436710050-436714682 GCF_018294505.1 Triticum aestivum
AATTATTTTCTTAATAGAAATTGGATTAGACCTAAAATGAGTTTTATAATAGCTTTTTAATTAATTCTTTTTGCTCCTAGTTGCTTAGTGAAACCTTTTCTGTTAAGTTAACTTAAAACCATGATTAGGTTATATTAAGGAATTTTTATTATATAAAAACTAATTTTTTTTGCTATGGTTGAAGTAGGGAAACTTTGAGTGATTTTTCTTTGAGTTTTCCTTTGGTTTTGGTTTTGGTTGCTTTGTTGTGTTAGGTTACTTTTGTTATGTTGTGTTATGTGATCCTATTGTTTTGCTTATTGTGTTCATTGTTTGTCTCGGTAGAGTTTCCGGAGTGCGAAGCTTGCTACTACGACTCTTTAACTTACGAGGATCATCAGCAAGGCAAGTCTTATCATGTTATTTCTATACCTATGTTTTTGTGCATTAGAATTGTCACCACCCCACCACGCATGCAGTAGTGAAATCTTGAAGTCATTAAACTTGAGTAGTATCATGTGGTAGGATGAACCAATCCCCTTGTTACCATGACCCCGGGACGAAGTAATTTATTTTGCTATGCTCGTAGACGGGTTTTGGGTTGAGTGAAATTCATAAGCAAGATGTGAGAGTCAATGATGAGGACAACCCCATGAACTACAATGATCAAGAAGGACTTCGGAAAATCACTACTGGGTGGAGGACGGTTGACGGGCACCCTGGAGCACGCAGTGGTGGCCGGGATGCATGGAGAAGCGCCATGACATCCTGCGGAAAGCTTCACCCAGCCACGAAGAGACGGATGGATGCCCCATGACCGGAAGCTTACCTGTGCAGCCGCAAGCCATTATGGGCTCTGGCTGGGTTGACCCTAGTAGTGACGCTGGCTGGATGGTACTACGAGATGTAGAAGAACGGTAGGATTGGATGGGTACCGGCAGTAGCCAGAAGAACTCTTCGGAAGACCCTGTTTCATTCGTCCCGTCTTCAAACACCATGAAGTGTGAAGACTTTAAAAAGGAGGGAATGATTCTTGCGGGGAAAGTGCGCAAACCTCTGCAGAGTTTAAAGATCTAATCGATTAGCCGTGTCCCCGGTTACGGACATTTGAGCCTCTGGAACTTGGAAGTATTCGGAATTCTCAACACTGAAACTAATGAATTAATTTGAGGGGTTTATGACTTAATAATTTGGGAACGAGATATTGGTTGGCGGAACCATCTCAATAACTACCAACAATTTGTAGTAATTTGCAAACAAGTCCACTGTAGTAGGATAAAATTGGCTTTACGCAAAATGATGAAACTTAGAGCTCCACAGCCAAAATGCATATAGTGTAGTAACTTTATTATTGTTATTCTTCATGACTTGCCAGCTTATTCCAAAAGCTGACCTACATGGCTGCAACGTCTTATGTTGCAGAGGTATATTCCGATCAGGAGTGAGGCTACGCTCCGCGCTTGGCGATTGCCCTTTGGAGTCGGATGGACTCGCTTTACCTTCGACGCTTCCGCAGCATTAGTAGTTTATTTCTCATGAGTTGGCCTTGAGCCGAATTTATTCCCTTGTAATAAAGACTCTATATGAGAATCGTGTAATAAAATTCAGGTGTGATTGAACTTTGATTACTTTATCGATGTACTGTGAGTACCAGCATGATCTTGGGATGGTACAGACACAGAGATTTGACCGATTTTGGGTCAGGTCGCTACAGAGATGGTATCAGAGCACACGCTGACCGTAGGATCGTAACCCCTAGGATCGGAAAGCCATTAGCAGAGACCATTTACTTTAAATCCTTTTCATTCCATAAATTCTCCCCTGTTCTATTCTGACTCTTCTCCCCTTTGCAACATTCTAGATGGCCGCCGAGTTCACCCCAGTTTTGCTACCAGAGTTTTGCCAGCCCGATGAGACGATGCCCTTCGGCAGGAAGCTGGTCCAGATGGTAAAGAAGCTGAAGATAGCTCTGCCCTCGATCACCGGGAAGCCAACCAATGCACTTCCGACGGACACCCGCTACAGGATTGAAGTGCATATCCCAGGGAGAACCTTTGGAGGACACACGGAGCCTATCAACTTTGAGTTCATCGAGTTCAACTGGATCATCGGAAGGGACGTGGCGATCTATCGAGCACTTGGACATCTCCGAGAGGAGTACAGGGCCGAGCTCGATCACTCAGACCTCGCCATGGTTTCTCGCAGGGCAAGGAATGGAGATATCATCCGTACCATTGAGGACGATTCCACTCTCTCGTACATCCAGGACTTGGAGTGTCTTCTTAGGAAATGAGAGATTCAGACTTGCCGTAACTCGAAGACACACCGGAAGCTTTTGTTCCGCGAACTGGAACTGGAGGAGAAGGCACGCGCAGACTTCCTTGGCCATGAGGAAGAAATCACGGACTTCATGGAGATAGTCGACGACCTGAAGATGAAGCTTGCCGCGATAGAGGAAAAGATGGACTTGGGAGAGGACCTTTATCCGAGTGGAGATGAAGGACCCCTCGTGAGCAATGACCAGGATTTTGAAGGGAGTACCACTGAAGGAAACCCCAAGAGGAGGCGCCACTGATGAAGACTTTTTTAGTCGACCACCATGTTATCTTTTACTTTTTCGACGATCAGTTAGGCCGATGTTTTTCCTTCGATTAGTCATGAGCTTTTGTAATCGAGATTGAACCATGTTTGAATGGAATGAATAAATGATTGGTGTGTTATATGATTGTGCATTCATATGGGTAGTGTTATTCCTCATAGACCATTGTTCTATTCTAATTTCCCATCCACTCCAAAACACCAGATGCCTCCGAGACGTGACACTGGTTTCCCGCCGGAGCTCACCCAGCTGCTCCAGCAGCAGAATGCACTGATGCAGCTCCTTATTCAGAATCAGAACAACACCGCCAACAATCCACCGCCACCACCCACTGTGGACAACTTGACTCGATTTCTGAGGTTGAATCCGCCAGTGTTCTCTAGTAGCACTGAGCCAATTGTGGCTGATGATTGGCTCCGCAAAGTCGGAAGAGAGCTAGTCACCGTTGGATGCACTGATGCTGAGAAGGTGCGCTTTGCCGCACATCAACTTGATGGACCTGCAGCTTCTTGGTGGGAGAACTACACCGCCACTTATCCCATTGGTACTATCACATGGGATCAGTTCCAGCAGGCCTTCCGCACTGCTCATGTCTCAGCTGGAGCCATGAGTCTGAAGAAGCGTGAGTTCCGCAACTTACGCCAGGGGAACCGTACTGTGGCACAGTACGTGGATGAATTCAGCAAGCTTGCTCGCTATGCCCCTGATGATGTGGCCACAGATGCCGCCAAGCAGGAGAAGTTCCTCGAGGGACTCAATGATGAACTGAGCATGCAGCTCATTGTGGCTACCTTCAACAACTACCAGGAGCTGGTAGACAAGGCCACCATTCTTGAAGGCAAGCAGCAGCAGATAGAAAGCCGCAAGCGGAAGTACAGCCAGGGGAAACACAACTCCGGAGCTCAGCAGAAGCCCCGTTATGCACCATACTCAGGAGGGCACACCCATCATAACCATGGAGGTCATAACCATGGAGGAAATGGGAACAACCGTCACCAGGACAACAAGGAAATGGGAGAAACTTGGTATGGATTTCATCACAGGATTACCCAGGACCCGTTCAGGTTATGATTCCATCTGGGTAGTGGTTGATCGTTTGACCAAGGTAGCTCACTTCATTCCCGTGAAGACTACCTATACCAGTGCTAAGTTGGCCAAGATATACATGACCAGGATCGTATGTCTGCATGGAGTTCCGAGGAAAATCGTGTCTGATAGAGGAACACAGTTTACCTCAAAGTTTTGGAAGCAGTTGCATGAAACTTTGGGTACAAGGCTGGAATTCAGTACAGCTTTTCATCCGCAGACAGATGGACAGACCGAGAGAGTCAACCAGATTCTGGAGGACATGTTGAGAGCTTGCGTGCTAGACTATGGGTCTAGCTGGGATGATAATTTTCCATACGCAAAGTTCTTGTACAACAACAGTTATCAATCCAGTTTGAAGATGGCCCCTTTCGAAGCTCTATACGGAAGGAGGTGCAGAACACCATTGCTGTGGGATAGTGTTGGAGATCGATCACTTTTCGGTTCCGACCTTATCAGGGATTCCAAAGAGAAAGTCAAGCTGATTCGAGACAGACTCAAGATAGCACAGTCGCGACAGAAGAGTTATGCCGATAGTAAGTGCAAGGAGGTAACTTACGAAGTCGGAGACCGAGCATATCTTCGTGTGTCTCCACTTCGTGGGATCAAGAGGTTTGGAGTCAAAGGAAAGTTAGCACCCCGATTCATTGGCCCATACAAAATCCTCGAACGTCGTGGAGAGGTTGCGTACAAGTTGGAATTGCCGGAAGGATTGTCCGGAGTTCATGATGTCTTCCATGTTTCTCAGCTGAAGAAGTGTCCTGCCGACATGGCCGATGTTCCGTTGAGAGACACAGTGCCCCTAGAGGCCATACAGCTTGATAGTGATCTGACTTACAAGGAGAAACCCGTCCGTATTCTCGAGACTGCAAGCAGAGTCACCCGCAGCAAGGTCATCAAGTTTTGCAAGGTGCTGTGGAGTCACCACACCGAGGAAGAAGCCACCTGGGAACGCGAAGAAGATCTTC
>NC_057798.1:436716248-436770170 GCF_018294505.1 Triticum aestivum
CCTAGCCTCGCCGGACCCCCTCTCCCTCTCCCTCACGAGCTCGCCGGAAACCCGAGCCGCCGCCGCCGCCATTTTACTCGCCGCCGACGCCCTAGTCCTCCCCGACCACCCCCAACACCACCGAACCCCTCCCCGACCTCGTCCGCATCTCCCCGACGAGTCGCCGGAGCTCGCCGACGCCCGGACGCCCCGACGCACTCTCGCCGCCGCCGCCGCCGTCGCCGGAGTCCGGTAAGTCACCGGCATCGCCCTCCCCCGTCCGATCCTAGATCTAGGGCTAGGATTAGAAACCCCGAAGGGTTAGGTTTTATTCATAAAACCGGCCGGTTCCGATCGGTTTAGTTTAGTTTAGGTTTCTATTTTTAGGCCGGTTCGTTTAGTTTAAACCTAGGCCCGTTTAGACTAAGTTACGCCTAGTGCACCGTATAGGCCCATTAGGCCTTTTTCTTTTTAGTTTGAATTTTCTGTTTTAGCCGAATAGTTTCTGTTTTCAAAAATGTATATCTTTTATTCTGTTTAATATTTTTAGATGATTCTTTTTTTGTTGGATTGCAAATTTTCTATAGTTTCTGTAGAATATATATTTAGCTACGTTAAAAATAATTAAAAATGGCTTTATTTTAGTTTTAGTCAGAATAGTAAATCTGCTATAACTTTAGTTAGAAAAATTATTTTTGCATGATTCCTTTTGACCCAACTTTATTTTTGTCATTGCCAAACCCTAGAAATTAACTTTGGTATTTTAGGATTAATAAATAATTAGTTTAAAGCAGAATCCTATTAATCCTAATTAATTAACTAGTTCCTGTTTTCCTATTAAATTAATTAGTAAATTAATTTATTTTTAACTTGTGATTAGTTATTCTAGGTTATTTTCTGTCATCCTAATAGTTGAACTTTTATTTATAATTAATAAAAGTTTTTAAATTATTTTCTTAATAGAAATTGGATTAGACCTAAAATGAGTTTTATAATAGCTTTTTAATTAATTCTTTTTGCTCCTAGTTGCTTAGTGAAACCTTTTCTGTTAAGTTAACTTAAAACCATGATTAGGTTATATTAAGGAATTTTTATTATATAAAAACTATTTTTTTTGCTATGGTTGAAGTAGGGAAACTTTGAGTGATTTTTCTTTGAGTTTTCCTTTGGTTTTGGTTTTGGTTGCTTTGTTGTGTTAGGTTACTTTTGTTATGTTGTGTTATGTGATCCTATTGTTTTGCTTATTGTGTTCATTGTTTGTCTCGGTAGAGTTTCCGGAGTGCGAAGCTTGCTACTACGACTCTTTAACTTACGAGGATCATCAGCAAGGCAAGTCTTGATCATGTTATTTCTATACCTATGTTTTTGTGCATTAGAATTGTCACCACCCCACCATGCATGCAGTAGTGAAATCTTGAAGTCATTAAACTTGAGTAGTATCATGTGGTAGGATGAACCAATCCCCTTGTTACCATGACCCCGGGACGAAGTAATTTATTTTGCTATGCTCGTAGACGGGTTTTGGGTTGAGTGAAATTCATAAGCAAGATGTGAGAGTCAATGATGAGGACAACCCCATGAACTACAATGATCAAGAAGGACTTCGGAAAATCACTACTGGGTGGAGGACGGTTGACAGGCACCCTGGAGCACCCAGTGGTGGCCGGGATGCATGGAGAAGCGCCATGACATCCTGCGGAAAGCTTCACCCAGCCACGAAGAGACGGATGGATGCCCCATGACCGAAAGCTTACCTGTGCAGCCGCAAGCCATTATGGGCTCTGGCTGGGTTGACCCTAGTAGTGACGCTGGCTGGACGGTACTACGAGATGTAGAAGAACGGTAGGATTGGATGGGTACCGTTAGTAGCCAGAAGAACTCTTCGGAAGACCCTGTTTCATTCGTCCCGTCTTCAAACACCATGAAGTGCGAAGACTTTAAAAAGGAGGGAATGATTCTTGCGGGGAAAGTGCGCAAACCTCTGCAGAGTTTAAAGATCTAATCGATTAGCCGTGTCCCCGGTTACGGACATTTGAGCCTCTGGAACTTGGAAGTATTCAGAATTCTCAACACTGAAACTAATGAATTAATTTGAGGGGTTTATGATTTAATAATTTGGGAACGAGATATTGGTTGGCGGAACCATCTCAATAACTACCAACAATTTGTAGTAATTTGCAAACAAGTCCACTGTAGTAGGATAAAATTGGCTTTACGCAAAATGATGAAACTTAGAGCTCCACAGCCAAAATGCATATAGTGTAGTAACTTTATTATTGTTATTCTTCATGACTTGCCAGCTTATTCCAAAAGCTGACCTACATGGCTGCAACGTCTTATGTTGCAGAGGTATATTCCGATCAGGAGTGAGGCTACGCTCCGCGCTTGGCGATTGCCCTTTGGAGTCGGATGGACTCGCTTTACCTTCGACGCTTCCGCAGCATTAGTAGTTTATTTCTCATGAGTTGGCCTTGAGCCGAATTTATTCCCTTGTAATAAAGACTCTATATGAGAATCGTGTAATAAAATTCAGGTGTGATTGAACTTTGATTACTTTATCGATGTACTGTGAGTACCAGCATGATCTTGGGATGGTACAGACACAGAGATTTGACCGATTTTGGGTCAGGTCGCTACACAGGTTGTGAATTGTGTTTTGTGTTGTGTATTTTGAGAGTACTTTCAGGTATGAATGTATTTTGAATTTCAGATTAGCAGTATTGAGCATATGAAGTATTTTATGAATTCTAGAGATCTATTTTTAGCACTTAAAAATGTAGTTTCATTGGAGTATAAAAGTGCAGACAATGTGACTCTCAGAGAAGAAACTGCAAGTTTCAGTTTTAGATAAGAAACTGCAAGTTCAGTTTCACATAAGAAACTGCAACTTTCAGAGGTAGAGCATTTATATTAACATGGCCTTTTCAAACAGGGTTAACATCATGTTGGAAGTTTTATTCATGGTCAAAAATAGAACTACCAGCCAGTTAACATCATGCTGATCAACATTCATGCATAGCACATCTTCATATGATGCACAGTCAAAATGCCCACACAATGTTGAGTGTGTGAAACACAGAGAAAACGAGGGACGAAGTTTTGGCAAGTGTTGGACGTGGTTTTGGGCTGCCCCGTCTAGGCTTTCATTTTTAACATGCACAGCCCACGACCTCGGATGGGAGGTCCATAGGCCTGTTTGTATTTTTCTTAGGGCCGTCATGTATCGACTGGCCTATGGACCTCCCATCCGAGGTTTTATTTTTGGCAGCCCAATTTATGTATTTTTTGAAGAAAATGCAGAGGTTTGTTCTATTTTTCTATATAAGAATAGGAACGCCAGGTCCAACTTATGTTTCCCTTCTAACTATATTATATATATTTAAATTATTTTATATGTTATTATATATTATTTTTATGGTCATCATATATTTAACAGATACTTACATATATAAGAAAACAATATCCCACATCTTATTAAGTTATAAAAATAATTTCTTAACAAATAAAATCCTGGATTGTTTTGGCACGAAAATCCTAGGGATTGTGTACAAAAGCTTGGTAAGATTTAAGGACGAATGTAATAATATCCCTTATTATTTAAATATATTTATAACAATGCTCAGCCCCTTTTTATTTTTTGATAACATTGCTGGCCCAACCCAACAGTATAATTAGAATCAGCCCAGCAAAATCGTGTATTTCAAGAAAGTGCAAATGGCCTGTAAGTTTTTAGGAAATAAAATAAATGGGCCGCATGGACGCTACATTATTTGTTCACCTAGCCCAGCTAATGGCTGTAATTCAAAAAAAAGATCAAATTTACTATAAATTCTACAGCGCAAAAAAAGACTGTAAATTCTGAAAAAATGGGTTGAATACGTGCCACATTTTTAGAGGCTGAAATGTGGGCCAATAGGTCGAAGCCAACGCAAGTCATTGTCAATTTAGTCAACAAATGATTCTGACATGTTAGCCGTTGGATTTACATCCAACGACCATCATCCATCTTCAATCTCACGTCTTCTTCCTCCAGCATCGCCGGGACCACCTCCCGCCTCCTGCTGCTAGCAGCTCTGCTTTGCACACTTCGATATGAAGCGCTACTCCACCGTTGGCCAGGTCATCCCTCCACCCCTCCACACCTCCTGTTCTTCTCCACCGACTGCCGAACCACACCGCACTAGAACCAGTTAACCCTTGTACACCTCTCCGTTTGCGACTCTACTCCCGCGTCTTCCCATCCCCGGCTCGTTGCTGTCCGGGGCCTCGCCGTCGTCCACCACCTTGGATGCGCTCGGCGTGGCGCGGTCAACATGGTCAACAAACGACACCATCGGAAGTAGACTATGCATGGAGAGGCTGACAGCTGGGTCCATGGCTGCACACAAGGAAATGCCTCCTTATTACGCACAAAATAATGATTCCTCCACCTGACATCTGGGACCCACTAGAAGGGCCTCTGTATTTCACGAAAAAACGTGCCCCCCGCTGACATGTCGGACCCACCAGCTATCTTCGCATGCAAGGAAGTGCCTCCTTATTATGCACAAAAAAATGAATACTCCCCCTGCTAGCTGGAACCCAACATAGTGGGAGGCTGACTTGTGGGCCTACCAAGTTGATGGGGACGGAGGGCTTTGTCAAGTTAGTCAATATGGACGATTCTAGCTCCTGTTACTGTATGATGTTCATCCAACGGCTCTCGTGCCGCGTGCTCCTACCTCCCGTGGCCGGCTGTGATGCCGCGGAGGCTGTCAGATTTCGTGTTCCGACAGACCCTCAAGGTTCGAACTCTGGGGTGCACACGGAGATCACACCCCCTACCTACCCATGTCTCATCGCCTCGCAAGGATCTAAACTACACGAAGAACAACACAGAGGACACGAGATTTATATTCGTTCAGGCAACCATTGTGGTGTAATACCCTACTCCAGTGTGTGGTGTGGTGGATTGCCTCTGGGGCCAATGATGAATAATACAAGGGAAGAACAGCCTCGCGAGGGTCTGTTCTTGGCTGGTGCAATGAACTGCTGGGGGAGTTCAGTCGCCTCTCTCTCTCTCTCTGTATCAAATGCCTCTAGTCTCCTCCGTCTCCAGATTCGGATTCCTCTACCCTGTGGGTGGCTAGTCCTATTTATAGGCGGAGGCCCTGGGCCTCTTCCCAAATATTGAGCGGTAAGGGTGCCAACAATTGGCCATTTTGAAGGGGAACATCTAGTACACTTATCCTGACTAAAGTTGGTCCTCGCCTGCCAAAGACCCTGACGATGACGCCGGCTTGGGCTCCACGATGACCTCCATCCTGCCGTCCTGCTGGTCTTGGACTTGTTGCACCAAAATGGTTGCCTTTGCTTGATACTCTCGCCTGCGCTTGCCCCCTTTGCACCAAAGAGGAAACAAGGACTCTTTGCAGGCCGGCACCTGCCTCGCGCCCGCCTGGCCTTGGTCGTCATGGATTGCATCATGATCACCTCGCGAGGTACCCCGCCTTGATCTCTCCGCCTCCTCGCGAGCCAGCCTGACGAGGCCGTGCCCGAGGAAGCCTCCTGTCGTCCGCCCCGCGAGGCTTGGCCCCTCGCGAGGGTCTTGAGCATGTTTTGATGAAGATGGGCCGTACTGGGACACTCCTGGAGCCACGCCGCAGGTCGAAGGCAGGCAAGTCTGGGTACTCCCATTCCCAAAACACCGACAGTAGCCCCCGGGCCCAAGGCGTGCGTGGACTTGGCTTAGCAGAGAAGCGAAGGGGCAAGTGCGAAGCGCCATAGGCCCCAATAGCCTGCGGCCTTGGGCGCTGCATGGCGGTTGATTGGACGTGGGCGTCCTAGCTCCCGCACGACGCCTTGGCAACTGCACAAACTGACAAGTCCCTGCATGCAAAACGGGTCATGATTACCTGCGACTGTGGAGGCCGACGGTTGGCCTCCCTCGGCTATATGTACGGAACGGCACGAGCCCTTCCAGTCCATCTCCTCCTGTTACTCTCCATCTTCCTCTTCGTCCTCGCTCCTTCCTGCGCCAATGGCACCGATCCATCAGTTTTCTGTCAAAGAGAAGGGGAAGGCCCCCCGAGAGGGTCCCGTCCCGCTTCCTTCAAAGAAACGGCCCATCTCTTGCCCTGGGGAAGGGGGTGCTTGGCAGGAGGTGTCGAGGCCATGGTTCGAGCGGCCGCCGCCGGGATTCCCATTGCCCTTGTATGCCCAGATCGAAGGTCCTGAAGGCGCTGGCACCGAGCGGCATCACCAGAGGTGCCGTCGCCGCCGGCGGATCATAGTGGTGCGTGTCGTTCCTCCTGGAGTTCACGCCGAGGGCCCTTCTCGCGAGCTCGTGCTTCACGCCGCCATGCCTCCTCGGTCTTGGATTCCCCTCCCTCCTTCCTTCGCCTTTGAGATCCCGCCGAGGTGGCCTATCGAGCTTTGGCTGCAGCATGCTGACTGCAGTACCCCTGCGACCGAAGCGGAGGTCAAGGTCGTCGCTCCGGGCAGGGTCTACCTGACCCGTGGCTAGGGCGAGATCGCCCGGGTCGGCAGGACGGGTGGCGCCCTCGTAATCCACCTCAAGCACGACGGTGCCTCCCTGATGTTCTTCAAGGTCTTCGACGTGGAGGGACGCCGGCTGGAGTGCTGCCCTGAGAGAGGCGGTCGGGGCCCTGCTGCGGCGAGGACTAGGCTCGCCAATCGCTTCCCCAGCAGCTCCTCAGGCAGCGGAGGTGTCGGAGGACCCAGCGACTCCGCCGAGATCTTCGTGACTCCGGAGACGACCGACGATAGCTATGAGCCCCCGAGCTTGCGTCGCTCTTAGAGCAGGGCGGGCTCGTCAGGACGCCGTCGCCACTGATCTGTATGGGGTTGGCGCTGGTGGCTGACGGCCCACTGTTGATGATGGCATCTCTTGCGGAGGCGCGCGTAGTTAGGACTCTTTAGGTTTTGCTCCTTTTGTTCCCTGCGAGGAATTGAAGAACACACCCCGTGGGGGTTTGTAACGTGCTTGTAGTTCCATTTGTTAATATGATCCTTATCGTGAAGCGGTGAGGGATGCTCGTCCCGTCTTAGCTTAGTTCCTCCTTTCGAACCTCGCGAGGACTTGATGCTCTGCGCTGACAGGTCCTGGTCCGAAGGCAGGCTTCAACCGTCGCTGGTATGCCAGGTCGCGATGCCGTGGTCAAGGCCAGGAGGTGAGCGGCCCGGGGTCCAGTAAGAGCCCCTGAGTCGTGATGCTCAGGAGGTCCCCTTTAGCGCTCAAGTAGTCATCATTCAGTGAGAAAGGAGCGCGATGTTGCCAGAACGGAACCGCATTAGGTGCGGGGTTGGTGTTGCGATAGCTAGCATTTCCGGAGGGTGACTTAAATCGGGGGTCAGAAGTCACTCCTTGGCGCGGCGCCAGGCCCACGCATTGACAGCTGAGGAGTTGCCTGGCTAGGTCCCCACGTGCCTCTTCCCTCTCGCCTTTGCTCCCCCTCGTGCTCTACGTCCTCAGGTCCCGGCCCTCGACCGAGCTCAGCCGTCGCTGGTATGCCAGGTTGCGATGTCGTGGTTAAGGCCAGGAGGTGAGGGCTGGAGAGCCAGTAAGAGTCCATGAGTCGCGATGCTCAGGTACCCCCTTTAACGTGCAAGTAGTTCACAAGGACGAGAGCGAAGGAGATGCTGCGGAGGCCTCGCCCGACGCTGTTCCTTAAAGCGATCCTGTGAGTTCATCACGAGAAAAGCGAGGGTTTGCCGTTACAATCGCTGGCCAGCTGCTGGTTGCTCTGGGAAGGTGACGGGGCGCGGAAGGCTTGGTGAGGTGGCGCCCTGCGGGGTTGCCGCGGCCAGAGCTCAGCCGTCCAGGTTTTTCAATGTTGCAGGGACGGACCCATGCGCAAGTGTCATGCCATGAGGGAGCAGCTCCATCAGTCGGTGTCAATCAAGTGGGCGATTAAGTCAAGAACGTTAATCATGAAGGAGCAAATCCATTTAGATAGGCGCACAAAAAGACGATCACCACTGGGTCGGGCCCGAGCGATTTTGGGGATGATGCAGCCCGAGGGGCGCCCCCAATAAAGCAAGCTAAAAAACATGAATCAAAGGGATACATGCCACAGGGACGGACCCACGCGGCCTGGGAATGATGCAGCCCTGGGGGGGTGCTCCCAGCTGAAAATGAAACTCGAAGGATGTCACCTGATAATGTTGAAGATGAAGGGATGCTGAAGTAGCGGACGACGTGTGCTGTGGGAGACGATCTTCACGAGCCCCCAGGCCTAGGGGCCTCGGGAGGCTCCGGACGCGCTGGCGGCTCCTCGCGGACCATCTCCATCTCCGCCAGGACTGCGGAATGCCTGACCGCTTGAGCCTCGAGGATGCTCCTCATGAGGCGCTGACGCACGACAGCTTCGCAGCATCCCACACGTGAGGGCCAGAGGCACTCCCGAGAGGCGGCTTGGTTGAGTCCTAGTATGTCGATGCAGACACACAGCCCGCCATCCTCGCCTGGATGGGGAGCTACGGGGGGTAAGCGGCGGCTGCCACTCATGACTCTTGACTCCTGCAGCTCCCGAATGATCTCACTGACGAACTCCCGAGGGTTTGGCCCTCCTTGCCTTGCTTCTTCCTGAGGGAAATGTGCGTTGAAGCATGCCTCCAAGTGGTGCCCGAGCGCCTCCCTCGTGATCCTAGCAAAGTCGATGGCCCTCCAGGAGAGAGCCCCCGAGCCTTGCTCGAGGAGGGCGTCGGGCGCGCCTTCCTATGTGACAGAAGGAGGTGCGCCCTGAACAGGCGCGGACCCTGATGGGCCTGCCTCCCGAGCGGTCGGGCCAGACGATGTCTTCTTCTTCTTAAGAGCAGCCTCGGGAAGCCTCCCGCTCCTGTGATCTGTGTCTTCAATTGATGCGGCTTGGAAAGCACGTTCTAGAGAACACACAGCGTCTCTCTCTTCACAAGGCACCGTGATGACTCCACCGCTTCCTGGCATCTTGAGGACATTGTAGCCATGATGGGTCACGGCCATGAACTTGGCCAGGGCTCGATACCCGAGGATTGCATTGTACGGCAGGCGGATGTGAGTGATGCCGAAGTCAATGAGCTCGGTGCGGTAGTTGTCGCACTTCCTGAAGGCAACAGGAAGGCAAACCTGCCCTATCGGAACCGTCGAACCATCAGTGACTCCTGAGAAAGGCTTGGTCGGCTGCAGCTGATTGTAGGGCACTTGGAGATTGTTGAACTTCTCGATGGATAGGACATTGAGCCCTGCTCCGCCATCGATGAGGGTCCTGGTGACTGGCACATTGCTGATGATTGGGGAACAAAGCATCGGGAGGACCCCGGCTGTGGCCGCACACTTGAGCTGATCCGCTGAGCTGAATGTGATCGCGCATGCTGACCACCTGAGAGGGCGTGTGGCCTCAAGCTTGGGAAGGACTGCATTCACTTCGCGAGCAAACTGCTTGAAGATGTGCTGAGAGGCCGGGGCTTGAGCGTCGCCCAAGATGCAGGCGATTGCACGCGGCTCCTGGAAGCCTCCAGCCCCCTCATCCTGATGATGGTCTTCATTCCTCCTTGGCTGTTGTGGCAGAGGAGGGAGGCCTGCATGGCCTTGTGGGCGATCCTCGCGAGGCTGATCCCTCCAACCCCCCTCGCGAGGTGGGTCCCTCCAACCTCCCTCACGAGGCTGGTCCTGCCAGCGGTCCTCGCGAGGTCGGTCGCGCCACCCTTGGAGAGGGCCATGGTCTTCCCATCGTCCTCCACCTCTTCCTCCTCCTCGGCCATAGCCCCGGTCGCTGCGCTCGGGGCGTCGGCCGGCACGCACGTCTCGCACGGCCCTGAGCTCTTGGCATTCGTTGGTGTTGTGGGTGTGGAGGTCGTGGTACACGTAGTACCGGCTACCCTTGGATGACTCAGGCTGATCCCTGCCTCGCTTGGTGTCTGGCTCTGCTGCAAGCACAGCAGCCCCCTTGCGCTTCATGTCCTTGGCCTTGGGCTTCTTCTCTTCTGGGTCAGTAGCTGGCAGCTCAAGGAGGGAAAGGCCCTTCCTCAGCCCTAGCGCACTTGGTCGCCAGATTGAACAGTTCCAGGGAGGTGCAGAGGTCCTCATGAATCGCGAGCTCCTCCTTCATCTTGAAGTCACGCACGCCGTCGGAGAAGGCCGAGATGATGGCCTCCTCAGACACCTTGGGGATCTTAAGGCGAGCGCTGTTGAAGTGCTGGATGAACTTCTGCAGGGTCTCTCCCGGCTGCTGCTTGATGCGATGCAAGTCGCTCATGGCCGGGGGCCGGTCGCGGGTGCCTTGGAAGTTGGCCATGAATCGGGTGCACATCTCATCCTAGGAGGATATCGTGCCAGGAGCCAGATTCAGGAGCCAGGTGCGGGCGCCGTCCTTTAGCGCCATGGGGAACCAGTTTGCCATGACCTTCTCGTCCCCGTTGGTGGCTTCGATGCCCAGCTCATAGAGCCGGAGGAACTCCGCAGGGTTAGCCGTGCCATCGCAGCGTGGGGGCAGGTCTGGCTTGAACTTGCCCGGCCAGGCCATGCTACACAGCTCGGCGGTGAAGGCACGGCAGCCTGCGGTGGCCGCGGGAGGCCTTGGGTGATGGAGAGCTTGATCTTGGAAGTCCCTGTGCGCTGCCGCCAGGTGCAGCGCGGGGTCTTGATGCGCTGGAGCGGGAGCGCGTTTGTGCTGGGCCGGTGCGGGGACCACACGGGCGGCTTCTTGGGGGCGAGGGATCTCTTGGCAGCTCTTCTCTTGCTGTGCTGGCGCCGGACGGAGTGGGTTCCGCCCAGGGGCCACGCGCCTTGGGGCCAAGGCGCCTTCTTGAGGGGCAGGCGGCTGAGGTGCCCCCGGAGCTTCGTCGCCTGCGCAGGGCTGGGCGCGGTGTAGCGAGAGGGATGGCGCAGGGGAGCCCCCAGCGGCGCTGACGATCTCGGTGATGCGGGCGAGCCACTCGTCGTAGAGGTCGTCGATGAGACGATAGTGTAGGAGCTCCCGCGCCAGGAGCAGCACGGCGTGCGCGTCCGCAGGGGCGCGACGGGCGTGGGACGAGGAACCGACTGGGGTTAGCAACGGTGTGGCGGTGCGGCCTTGTCGCCGCACCGAAGGATGCAGGGACGACGCCTGCTGCTTGTTCCCCGCCGGGTCGGTGGCGGCGTTGACGGTAGGCGACGGGGAACGGCGGGGGCACCCGCCGACGAGGGCCGTCTGGGCGACGCGAGTGGCGAGAGAGGCCCGGCGCTGGCGCGGGCTTGACGAGTGTCTGACATGGATGCGACGGGCGGCGAAACACGAGGCGACGGAAGGCGGATTCCGGTGCACCCCTACCTGGCGCGCCAAATGTCGGATTTCTGGTTCCGGCAGACCCTCAAGGTTCGAACTCTGGGGTGCACGCTGAGATCACACCCCCTTCCAACCCATGTCCCATCGCCTCGCAAGGATCTAAACTACACGAAGAACAACACAGAGGACACGAGATTTATACTGGTTCAGGCCACCATTATGATGTAATACCCTACTCCAGTGTGTGGTGTGGTGGATTGCCTCTAGGGCCGATGATGAATAATACAAGGGAAGATCATCCTCGTGAGGGTCTATTCTTGGCTGGTGCGATGAACTGTTGGGGGAGTTCAGTCGCCTCTCTCTCTCTGTATCAAATGCCTCTAGTCTCCTCCGTTTCTAGATGCGGATTCCTCTATCCTGTGGGTGGCTAGTCCTATTTATAGGCGGAGGCCCTGGGCCTCTTCCCAAATATTGAGCGCGAAGGGTGCCAACAATTGGCCATTTTGAAGGGGAACATCTAGTACACTTATCCTGACTAAAGTTGGTCCTCGCCTGCCAAAGACCCTGACGATGACGCCGGCTTGGGCTCCACGATGACCTCCATCCTGCCGTCCTACTAGTCTTGGTCTTGTTGCACCGAAATGGTTGCCTTTGCTTGATACTCTTGCCTGCACTTGCCCCCTTTGCACCAAAGAGGAAACAAGGACTCTGCGCAGGCCGGCGCCCGCCTGGCGCCCACCTGGCCTTGGTCGTCATGGCTTGCGTCATGAACACCTCGCGAGGTACCCCGCCTTGATCTCTTTGCCTCCTCGCGAGCCAGCCTGACGAGGCCGTGCCCGAGGAAGCCTCATGTCGTCCGCCCCGCAAAGCATGTGTTGATGAAGATGGGCCGTACTGGGCCACTCCTGGAGCCACGCCGCAGGCCGCAGGCAGGCAAGTCTGGGTACCCCCGTTCCCAGAACACCGACAGAGGCATCACCGCCCCCTACTACTCCCACCGCTGGCCAGGCCATCCCTCTACTCACCCACACCCCCTGTTATTCTGCGGCGACAGCAGCCTCACACCGCAGCCGAACCAGTGAACCCTCGTACTCCTCTTCGCGTGGGCATCCACTGTTGCGTCTTCCCCGGCTCTGAGTCGTCCCCTTCCTAGGCCTCGCCTTCGTCCACCACTGTGGTGCTCTCGGCGTGGCGTGGTCAACATGGTCAAGGAACGACTTCCACCGGACGTGGACTGTACGTGGAGAGGCTGACAGCTAGGTCCACGACCGCAATAAGGAAGTGCCTCCTTATTACGTGCAAAATAGTGATTCCTCCACCTGACAGCAGGGACCCACCGGACGGGCCACCGTATTTCACGAAAAAAAACGTTTCCCCCTGACTGCCGGGACCCACCAGCTACATCTTTGCAAGCAAGCAAGTGCGTCCGGGCAAAAAAAATGATTCGCCCCCTGACTGTTGGGACCCAGTAGCTACATCTTCGCACGCAAGGAAGTGCGTCCGGGCAAAAATAACGATTCGCCCTCCTGAATGCTGGGACCCACCACCTACATCTTCGCATGCAAGGAAGTGCATCCGGGCAAAAATAAAAAATCGATTCGCCCCCCTGACTGCTGGGACCCACAAGTGACATGTTCGCACGCAAGGAAGTGCCTGATAGTCGGGACCCACCTGGTCTAAGCGTACGTAGCATTGTCATTTTGGTCGCGAACGTGTACATACATATATACTGGTGGATGTAGATGTGTGCACGTGTCATAGTAGAGGCGCGCACGTAGCATGTACACGTACGTACTGCGGCCAGGGTTTAAGAAATAAAATACGGCCACATATGTGTACATACGAGCGGGGTCTCGAACGCCTACTCGCGCATACGTACGGCCAGGGCTCGTGTACATGGCTGGGTCGGAACGGAGAAACAACGTCGTCGCCGTGTTCATGGGGATGCAACGGAATGCGTCGTGTTCATGGGGAGGCAACGGAATGCGTCGTGTTCATCGGGAGGCAACAAAATGCGTCGTGTTCATCGGGAGGCAACGGAATGCGTTGTGTTCATGGGGAGGCAACGGAATGCGTCGTGTTCATCGGGAGGCAACGGAATGTGTTGTGTTCATTGGGAGGCAACGGAATGAGTGGGAGCCAACCAGCTGGGTCGGAACGGAATGTGTGGTCATGTTCATCGGGAGGGCTTGGACGGAATATCCGATGGAAACGAGGCCTGGCGTACCGCAGAACAGAGGAAACGGACCTCCTACGTTCGGAAAGGGGTCCTGTTGATCGGGAGGGGTCTGGCGTACCACAAAACAGAGGAAACGGACCTCCTACTGTCGAAACGGGGGTCCTGTTGATCGGGAGGGGTGTGGTGTACCGCAAAGCGGAGGAAACGGACCTCCTACGGTCGAAACGGGGGTCCTGTTGATCGGGAGGGGTGTGGTGTACTGAAAAACGGACGAAACGGACTTGTGTTGGAGCGGTATGGCCAAAACGGGGGTCCTGTTAATCAGGAGGGGTGTGGCGTACCGCAAAACGGGACTCCACGGGATACTGTTCATCTCCACCGTCGACCTCCTCCAGCCTCCACGGGCTACCGTCGACCTCCTCCAGCCTCCACGGGCTCCTGTTCATCCAGCCTCCACCGCGTGCTACTCCACCGGCTACTGTTCAACCACCCCTCCACGGGCACCCTTCCACTGTCTACTGTTCATCCAGCCCTCCACACCTCGGGGTCCTGTTCAACCACCCCTCCACAGGCACCCCTCCACCGTCTACTGTTGATACAACCCTCCACACCTTGGGGTCCTGTTCATCCAGAGGCAACGCCACCGCTCACTGGTCATCCACCCCCCCGCAACACTCACTGTTCATCCAATCGATCGGCTTTAGTTAGCAGCATTAGCGAAGGAATCGCTCGATCGGGTTCAGTTAACAGCCATCAATCGATCGCTCGGGTTCAGTAACGCGTAGCCCACAGTGCAATCGCTCGGGTTCAGTTAGATCCCAATGCCTCGCTCGGCTTCAGTTAGAGCCAACGCCTCACACACACGCGCATACGTGTACGAGAGAAACGCACATCGCTCGGCCTCCGACCTTCTACCGTAACCGGGAACTCCCCGAAATTTTCCTCGCCCTCGCTTCTACCACGGTTTTTACCGTCATGGACGGCCCAAACAATGTCATGCAGTTGCGTCTCAGGGCCGCCCAGGACGAAAAGCCCATTTTCTGTCATGATTTTTTGTCATAGAAGTAGGAGCCCACCACATCTATGATGATACCGGGTTTTGTCACAATTATCGTCATAGAAGTGTCTTATGTATGACAGAAAAAAATTTCATTAGGCCCAAAATGTCACGGATGTGTCTTTTTTTGTACTGTTAGCAACACACATCCACTCCCTCCATGGATCAGCATGAAGGAGCGGGCCAAGTATGCACCCACATTTTCTAAGCTCAGAGCTTTCATGGGTAATGGCCTAATCCGCATCAACCTTCTTCGGTGTTGGGTCTCCTGGAGGATCTTGCCATTGAGCCGTCGCCCCGGCTTGATGTGCGAATATACTGGCGATTTAAAAGATCCCCAGCGCCACTTCGACATTCAACTATGTGACGTAGAAATCATTGTAGCCACCAAGGCATTACTGAATGCATCTTGGGCAGAATGCAGTAAAACAGGACTTAGTCCTTTCTGTACTTTTAATAAGCCGCCAGCTGTAAGTGTTGCACACCTTCCGTTCAATCATATTTGCATAAATATAGCCCATTTATGATCCTTTGATCTCAACAGGCCAACTCTCCATTTTGGAAGAAGAAGCCGCAAGATAAACCGGCCAAGCCGGCTCGTACCAAGAGCAAGGCCACCAAAAGGCCTGCCAAGAAGAAGACCATCGAGCCCGCCGAGTTAAACTTGGATTATGACGGTGATAATCATGAGTCGGAGGTGGAAATTGACTCTCTTGGCTCATTTTTTATACATCTCATTGACAATGATTATTATCAGGAGGAAGCCAAGGCCAGCCGTGCGGGTGACGATGAGGTAATTGTTCTTTCCTCTGGCTCAGAGCTGTGCCAAAACATAAAACTCACCAAGCAAGTCGGAAAGTAAGGTTTTCTAATCCTTTGGCTTATTTGGATCCCAACTTTATTTTGAAGAAGCAGCAACATGAAGCTCGCCGCACAACCCGGAACAGCGGAAGCTGGATCCTTTCGTCCGGCTTACCAAACACCCCAACCCCTCACAAACATCGTCCAAAGGTTTCAACAAACTCTGACTTAACTTATCCCAAGGCCGGTCTTATCAAAAACTTCTTAATCCTTCCGATTCAAATTATAGGGAACGTCTCACTCTCCCTCTGGCAACTCAACGGGGACTCACGTCCCGGCCTTCAAACCGGTGCCAGGGTAAGACTATCAAGCCTTTGCTTCTAGTGATGTATTCAATTGTTGTACTAACCTTATCTTGTGTTTACTTTACAGGGCTATGGCCAAGCCCAGTAAAAAGATGAAGTTGACAAAAACATGTGAGAACCCCTCTGAGCTGGAGCAACAATCAGCAGAAACCTCCCACCAAGCCCCTGGAGTCACCATCGATGAACCGCCACTGGTCGACCACAATGTTGACATGGACCAGATGGAAGTTGATGCAACCAGCACCAACCCGCCAAGCCCCATCAAGACGGCAAGCCCTATCAAGCCGGCCGAAGAAAAAGACGACGATGTTACTGAGGGCGTCCTGGATTAAGGGGTCCGCGGGCGTCCGACCTATTAACCTGGGCCAGACTAATGGGCTGTGAAGATACAAGACCGAAGACTCTCACGTGTGTCCGGATGGGACTCTCCTTAGGCGTGGAAGGCAAGCTTGGCGTCCGGATATGAAGATTCCTTTCTCTGTAACTGACGTTGAATAACCCTAGTCTCCTCCGGTGTCTATATAAACTGGAGGGCTTAGTCCGTAGAGGCAATCATAATCATATAGGCTAGACTTCTAGGGTTTTAGCCATTACGAACTCGTGGTAGATCAACTCTTGTAATACTCATATTCATCAAGATCAATCAAGCAGTAAGTAGGGTATTACCTCCATAGAGAGGGCCCAAACCTGGGTAAACATCGGGTCCCCCGCCTCCTGTTACCATCGACCTTAGACGCACAGTTCGGGACCCCCTACCCGAGATCCACCGGTTTTGACACCGACATTGGTGCTTTCATTGAGAGTTCCGCTGCGTCGTCACCAAAAGGTTTGACGGCTATGTCAATCATCTACAACAATGCAGTCCAGGGGGAGGTTGTCCTCCCTGGACAGATCTTCGTATTCAGCGGCTTCGCACTGTGGGCCAACTCACTTGGCCATCTAGAGCAGGTCGACAGCTACGCCCTAGGTCACCAGATTAGTTTTGGAGATCTGGATTATGTCACTGATTTCCAAGGAGACTTGATCTTCCAAGGAATCACGCCTCCTACTTCTGCTCTGGCCTTAGATCCAGAGTGTATCACTAGGTCCGAAGACGGGCTCTCGGAGCTCCCCGGACTGTCTGCGACCCTTAGGCCCATTGTGGAGGAAACGGAGGAAGTGGTTTTGCCGGTAGCCATTATGGAGCCGGACCCTTCTTCGGACACTGGCTCCGAACCCTCGGAGCCAGCGTCGTGTGAGTTCGGCCAAGGAGTTTCCCTCTCGCCGTACTGCACAGACTCTCTTCTCTCGGGCCAAACGTCGCCTTTAAGCGAAGCTCTGGACTTAATGCAATCCCTTGTCATTACAAAGAAGCAACGTCCGAACCATGCCCAGCCCGAACTAGGGGCTGAGAGCAGGGAACTTTTTATCCCACCCGCCATCCACTTCATAGCCACTGTCGAAGACTTAAACGACATGCTAGATTACGGATCTGAAGACATCAACGATATGGACGACGATGCCGGAGAGGAGCAGGCACAAACGCCACCACTTATAGGGCGCTGGACAACCGCCTCCTCGTATGATGTATACATGGTGGATACACCCAAAGAGAACAACGGTGACAATAAAAAGGATCCAATCGAGGATAATACTCCTGAGATACAGCCGAAGCGCCGACATCAGCGGTGCCGCTCTAAACCACGTCGCAGAAAAAATAGCAATACCGGCACATGTGAAAATAATACCCCGGACGATGCCGAAGACAACGAAGACCCCGTTGAGCCAACCTCCGAACAGGACGACCGAGAAGATGGATGAGTTAGCCCTAACGAACAGGCCATGCACGAAGGCTCGAAGGACAGTAACTACCTTCCTCTCTCCGAGGACGAGGTGAGCCTCCGCAATGAGGATTTTATCATGCCTAAGGAACCTCTCAAGCAGGAGCGCTTTAAGCACCAGCTAATAGCCATTGCAAGGAGCCTGAAAAAGAAGCAGCAGCAGCCTCAAGCTGATCAAGATCTGCTCAACGACAGATGGACTAATGTCCTAGCAGCCGAAGAATACGGCCTCGAGCGCCCAACCAAAAGTTACCCGAAGCACAAATTGTTACCCTAATTCGATGACGAGGCGCTGGAGCCCGTCCCACCAGCATGTAATGCGGCTGATCGACCACCACATGGCCGGGACAAAGTGGCAACTCAAGCCGAACACCAGCCTGCACTACCTTGCCGTAAAAACAGAGACACAACAACTCGGGGATACACATATGACATGTGGCATGACCTGGAAAACAAAGCAGGTCAAACCAGATCGATCTATGGATCGCGGGGGCGTGCCCTGATGCGTGACGATGGCCATCCGACCGGACGTGACAAACATAACCATGCCCGGGCCGAGCATCACAGACGAACTCCATCTGAGATACGTCACGACGTGGCCCGACATAGAGGCGCCGCACACCCCCTTTACTTCATTGATGAAGTAATGGAACATGAATTCTCGAATGGTTTTAAACCCATGAATATCGAATCACAGATGGAACAACAGACCCTGCAGTATGGATTGAAGATTTCCTCCTCTATATCCACTTGGCCCGCGGTGATGACATCCACGCTATCAAATACCTCCCACTAAAACTAAAGGGGCCAACATGGCACTGGCTGAACAACCTCCCTGAGAACTCCATCGGCAGCTGGGAAGACTTGGAAGACGCCTTCTGCAATAACTTCCAAGGTACATATGTTCGGCCTCCAGACGCCGATGACCTAAGTCACTCACCCAACAGCCCTGGAGTCTGACAAGAAGCTCTGGACTAGGTTCCTAATCAAAAAGAACCAAATTGTCGATTGTCCGGACACCGAAGCCCTCACGGCCTTTAAACATAGCGTCCAAGATGAGTGGCTCGCCTGCCACCTCGGTCAAAAAACCAAGATCCATGGCTGCCCTTACCACTCTGATGACCCGTTTTTGTGCGGGAGAAAATAGCTAGCTCTCTCATAGAAGCAACAACACCGTTGATCCGGGTACTTCTGAAGTTCGAGATGGTAACGGCAAGCCACGACACAATAAACACAAGCGTCGCAATAACAATGAAGGAACGCAAGACATGGCGGTCAACTCCGGATTCAGTGGTTCAAAACTCGGTCAACGAAAAAAGCCATTCAAGGAAAACAGAGATGGACCATCCAATTTAGACAAGATACTGGATCGGCCCTGCCAGATTCATGGCACCCCTGTTAAACCAGCCAATCACACCAACAGGAGCTGTTGGGTTTTTAAACAAGTCAGCAAGCTTAAAGCCGAACACAAGGTGAAGGGGCCGCCCAGTGACAGCGATGACGAAGAGACTCGCCAGCTGAACACCGGGGGTCAGAAGCAATTCCCCCGTGAAGTAAAGACATTGAACATGGTATACGTGACGCACATCCCTACAGGGGACTGCAAGCGCGCACTACGGGACGCCGACGCTATAGAGCCAGCCGCCCCAAAATTAAGCCAATGGGTGGCCCGCCTAATCACTTTTGATGGCAATGACCACCCAGCCTGTATCCTTCATGAAGGTCCGACAGCTCTCACCCTCGATCCAATTATCGATGGGTTCCATATCACGAAAGTCCTTATTGACAGCGGCAACAACCTTAATCTACTCTACCAAGACACTGTCTGCAAAATAGCCATTGATCCTTCAAGAATCAGGCCCACCACAATTACCTTCAATGCAACAATATCCAGCGTAGAAGCTCACTGCACGGGCTCGATTACATTGAAAGTCATTTTCGGCTCTTCAAACAACTTTTGAAGCGAAGGCTTGACCTTCGATATTGTCTCGCTCTGAAGTTGCTGGCATGCACTACTTGGACATACCGCTTTTGCTCGCTTTAATGCAGTCCCACATTACACCTATCTCCAACTTAAGATGCCCGGTCCACGTGCGACAAGAGGTTAATTGTTTTTTGCAGACCGCACTCTTTATTTCAAACCTGTAAAGTGCCCTTTTTCTCAGCTTTCGACCCCCGACATGTCAAATAGCCTTGGAAGTAGCATTATAATCTGTAAAGATCGCGCTTGACATATCATTCAGATGCTAGTCAGCATAACCCATATTCAGTATTTGCTTTTCTCAAAGAACTGAATTCTGCTTATGTGGTTATTTCACGCACGCACCTCGGCATATATTGCCAGGGGCTCGATATGGCAACATATGAGTTGCCGACAAGTCCGAACAGCTTTATAGCACACTTCGGCGTCAAGAGTTTGGCCTTATATGCATCAGCTCCGAATCATGTCTTTGATCAATAGTTGGGTTGACGGGCTCCTGTGCTTACTACCTTACGTTCCGCTCTATCGGCTAGGGTAGTAAAGAGAGAACTACTGCGATTGTGTCCTTGTTCGTTCGGATGAGCACCTTAGTAGAGAAAGCCGAAAACTGACTGTCATGATGCGGCGAGAGCTGGTCAACCACTCGATGACTCACGGAATCTTCGCGATTCCTCCCGTATTACACGAAGGACCATTCTTCCGATCACATATGTAAACGCACCGTATTCGGATAACCGTGTACATACCAGGGGCTATATCGTAGACCCACCGTCAAACTCCTATGGCTAAGTGAAAGTGTTAAAGCCCTATACTCCGATTGCCTGGTTCGTCGCATTGACACCTCCTTAATGGACCAAGACATTGGGTCAAGAGTGATCAAGTGCTTTTCCGAACACCCCCGCATTATACGCGAGGGGGCCGAAGCCGACGACTGGTAAACTTTCAGATTATACAAAAAATGGCCGCACAGGAGGCACCAAAAACTTTTTAGGCAAAAGTATAAAAAACATAGCCCTAATATATCATAATATTGTTTTTTACAATTTCGGTACACTTCACTCAAACATAATATCTTTCGACCACTGACCGTCTATCAAGCGGGCACCCTCTAGGACATCCTCAAAATAATGCTCTGGCGTGTGATGGTCCTTGCCCTCGGGTGGACTTTTTGCTGCAATATCGGTGGCCTTCATCTTCGCCCAGTACATCTTGACGTGGGTAAGGGCCATTCATGCACCTTCTATGCATGTTGACCGCTTAACAGCGTCGATACGCGACACCGCATCAAAAAGTCGCTACACCAAACCGAAATAACTGTTCGGAATTGGCTTAGTCGGCCATAGCTAGACCACGACGTCCTTCATGGTAGATCTGGATATCTTGTGGAGCTCGCCCACTGGGCCATCTGTTCGTTCAGCAACAACGGACGCTTTGGCATGCTGAATTGCAAACAGGAAAGCTTTTCCGTCGCATGTCCTTCTTGCGCTTGGAAATACTTCGTCGCATTAGAGACACTCTTCGGCAAGTCCAAAAATGCTTCTGGAGAACTCCACATTTGATTAAGAGGGGCATACTTCGGATCTCCGAATTTAGTTTGTAATAAGAAGGGCTTACCGGCCGCGATCTCCCTAGCTTGTCGGATCTCCTCCCGAGTCGCTCTAGACTCGGACCATGCTTCCCTCGCCTCTTGTAAGGCCTTGTCAAGATTGACTGCTCTAGTTTTGTTATCTTGCTCGAAAATTTCGCATCGGCTAGTGGAATCCTTTAGCTCAAGCGCCATGGGATATATTCTCTCCTCGCACTGGCACCGAGCAGCCTGTTCGGCCTTTAATTCAGCAGCTGCCTTTACGGCAGCCGCATTACTCATCCTGGCTTGCTCCTTGGACTGGGCAATCTCAACCCAAGGGGTCTCAACCGCGACGGCACTATCTGCAATTATGCATAACTCAGTATAAAATTCTTAGCGTCATTTAATAAGCGTGATGTCATCATCTGCCGCATCAAGTTTCTGCTTCAGATTTGCAACCTCTGTAGCTTGGGCAGATGCTAGGGATGTAACAACCTGTGTTCCAATTAGTTAGATTATTCCCTAGGCATATCTTTCTTGATCCTCTTATCGCCTCCCTTTGGGCGCCAACCAGAGTGTCAGGGGCTACTATCTATACACGGGAGCATTTTGCGTTTATAGCACAATTGAAATTATTACATTATGTACCTCGAAGCCTCTTAGCAGGCCCGTAAAGGCTTCATTCAATCCGCTTTTCGCGGACAGAACCCTCTCAACCACCGCACCCATCAAGGTACGATGTTCCGATGAGACGTGCGCATGTTGCAATATGTCCATCAATGTATCCGGCGCCTCCGGATCCCCGGAAGCAGCCAAAGGGGTATGGATTCCCTTCAAAGGAATATGTCTACTTGACCTTAGAGTCGTCTCTGGCTGTAAATCAGACAGTCTGGGGCATTTATTGTTGGTCCCCATAGGGGCCGCACACCCCGGACCCTGAACGGCCGAAGTTTCCCCTTCGGGCCTAGTCTTCATTATCCCTCGCACCGCTTGCTGATCGGGAGAGATCCTCTGGGATGACACCTCGATGTCGTCTGCCTTATTGGGCGGGGAGATCTGTGGAGGCGTCTCGCTCTCCATCATCTTCGGAAGAAGATCCCTCGAGGAGGAGGACTGTTGAGGAAGGCTGCATGGATTACAAACATATATTTTAAATGTTACCCTTGCAACCAGGAAAGAACGGGATATGTTTAAAACACCCTTGTTCACTTACGATTCAGCTAATGGCCTGTCCTTACGAAGGAACTACATGTCAACATCGCCTCCCGAACCAGAACCCCCTGACAGGGATATCTTCCCTCACTTAGAAGCCTTTATCTTCAAGTCTTCGGAGGCGGTCCTCTTCTTCCCATGGGGAGAAGGGATGTTAGTTTCTCATTCCCTTTCATCTTCAGAAGAGGGAGTTCCAATCTCCTCGAACGAGGTACCTGGGATACCTCTAGAATGGGAGCCACCCTAGGCCTTCTTGCACTCCTCCTTGTCTTCCTCCACCGGCACTTGATATGGTGCTGGAACCAGCATCCTGTTAGGGAACGTAGCAGAAATTCAAAATTTTCTACGCATCACCAAGATCAATCTATGGAGATACTAGAAATGAGAGGAAGGGGAGTGCATTTTCATACCCTTGAAGATCGCGATGCGGAAGCGTTACAAGAACGCGGTCGGTGGAGTCGTTCACGAAGCAATTCAGATCGCGGACGAATCCGATCTAAGCACCGAAGAATGGTGCCTCCACGTTCAACTCACATGCAGCCCGGTGACGTTTCCCGTGCCTTGATCCAGCAAGGAGAGAGGGAGAGGTTGGGGAAGACTCCGTCCAGCAGCAGCACAATGGCGTGGTGGTGATGGAGGAGCGTGGCACTCCAGTAGGGCTTCGCCAAGCACTGCGAGAGACGAGGAGAGAGAGGGGTAGGGCTGTGCCAGGGGAGAGGGAAACTCATGTTCTTGGCAGCCCCAAAACACCCACTATATATAGGGGAAGGGGAGAGGGGGGCGGCCCCCTGCAGATCCCATCTAGAGGGGAGGGGCGGCGGCCAGGAGGGGAGGCTTGCCCCCCAAGCAAGGTGGAGGCGCCCCCTCCCCTAGGGTTTTCAACCCTAGGCGCCTTGGGCCCTTGGGGAGGGGTGCACCATCTCACTAGGGGTTGGTTCCCTCCCATATTCAGCCCATCAAGCCCCCCCCTGGGCAGGTGGCCCCACACGGTGGACCTCCGGACACCTTTCGGTGGTCTCGGTACAATACCGATAACCCCTGAACTATTCCGGTGACTGAAACTGGACTTCCCATATATAAATCTTTACCTCCGGACCATTCTGGAACTCCTCTGACGTCCTGGATCTCATCCGGGACTCCGAACATTCATTAACCACATACAAACTTCCTTTATAACCCTAGCATCATCGAACCTTAAGTGTGTAGACCCTACGGGTTCGGGAATCATGCAGACATGACCGAGACAGTTCTCTGGCCAATAACCAATAGCGGGATCTGGATACCCATGTTGGCTCCCGCATGTTCCACGATGATCTAATCGGATGAACCACGATGTCAAGGATTCAAGCAATCACGCATGCAATTCCCTTTGTCAATCGGTATGTTACTTGCCCAAGATTCGATCGTCGGTATCCCAATACCTCGTTCAATCTCGTTACCAGCAAGTCACTTTACTTGTTCTGTAATGCATGATCCCGTGACTAACTACTTAGTCACATTGAGCTCATTATGATGATGCATTACCGAGTGGGCCTTGAGATACCTCTCCGTCATACGGAGTGACAAATCCCAGTCACGATTCGCGCCAACCCAACAAACACTTTCGAAGATACCTGTAGTGCGCCTTTATAGTCACCCAGTTACGTTGTGACGTTTGGTACACCCAAAGCACTCCTACGGTATCAGGGAGTTACACAATCTCATGGTCTAAGGAAATGATACTTGACATTAGAAAAGCTTTAGCAAACTAACTACACGATCTCGTGCTATGCTTAGGATTGGGTCTTGTCCATCACATCATTCTCCTAACGATGTGATCTTGTTATCAATGACATCCAATGTCCATGATCAGGAAACCATAACCATCTATTGATCAACGAGCTAGTCAACTAGAGGCTCACTAGGGACATGTTGTGGTCTATGTATTCACACATGTATACAATTATAGCATGAACAATAGACAATTATCATGAACAAGGAAATATAATAATAACCATTTTATTATTGCCTCTAGGGCATATTTCCAACAGTCTCCCACTTGGACTAGAGTTAATAATCTAGTTCACATCACTATGTGATTGTAATGAATCCAACACCCATTGGGTTTGATCATACCTCGCTTGTGAGAGAGGTTGTTAGTCAATGGGTCTGAATCTTTCAGATCTGTGTGTGCTTTACAAATCTCTATGCCATCTCCTAGATGCAGCTACCACGCACTATTTGGGACCATTCCAAATAACTGCTCTATTATACGAATCCGGTCTACTACTAAGAGTCATCCAGATTAGTGCCAAAGTTTGAATCGGCGTAACCCTTTACGACGAACTCTTTTACCACCTCCATTATCGAGAAAATTCCTTAGTCCACTAGTTACTAAGGATAACCTTGACCGCTGTGCTGTGATCCATTCCTGGATCACACTTGTACCCCTTGACTGACTCATGGCAAGGCACACTTCAGGTGTGGTACACAGCATAGCAGATTGTGGAGCCTACGTCTAAAGCATAGGGGACGACCTTCGTCCTATCTCTCTCTTCTGCCGTGGTCAGGTCTTGAGTCTTACTCAATACTCACACCTTACAGCCAAGAACTCCTTTGCCAATCTATTTTGAACTCCTTCAAAATCTTCTCACGGTATGTGTTCATTTGAAAGTACTATTAAGCATTTTGATCTATCTTATAGATCTTGATGCTCATTGTTCGAGTAGCCTAATCCAGGTTTTCCATTGAAAAACACTTTTCAAATAACCCTATATGATTTCCACAAATTCTACATCATTTTCGATCAACAATATGTCAACAACATATACTCATCAGAAATGTTATAGTGCTCCCACTCACTTGTTTGGAAATACAAGTTTCTCATAAACCTTGTACAAACCCAAAATCTTTGATCATCTCATCAAAGCGTATATTCCAACTCTGAGATGCTTACTCCAGTCCTTAGAAGGATTGCTGGAGCTTTGCATACTTGTTAGCATCTTTTAGGATTGACAAAACCTTCTGGTTGTATCACATACAACCTTACCTCAAGAAAATCATTGAGGAAACAATGTTTTGACATCCTATCTGCAAAATTTCATAAATAATGCAGGAAGTGCTAATATAATTTCAACAGACTCTTAGCATCACTACGAGTGAGAAAGTCTCATCGTAGTCAACTCCTTGAACTTGTCGGAAAACATCTTAGTGACAAGTCGAGCTTTCTTAATGGTGACACTTACCATCATTGTCCGTCTTCCCTTTTAAAATCCATCTATACCCAACAGCCTTACGACCATCAAGTAGTTCTTCGAAAGTCTACACTTTGTTTTATATATGGATCCTCTCTTGGATTCTACGGCCTCGAGCCATTTGTCGGAATCTGGGCCCACCATCGCTTCTCCACAACTCGTAGGTTCATTGTTGTCTAGCAACACGACCTCCAAGACAGGATTACCGTACCACTCCGAAGCAGCACGCGTCCTTGTCGACCTACGAGGTTTGGTAGTGACTTGATCCGAAGTTTCATGATCACTATCATCAGCTTCCACTTCAACTGGTGTAGGCGCCACAGGAACAACTTCTTGTGCCCTGCTACAGATTGGTTGAAGTGATGGTTCAATAACCTCATCAAGTCTCCACCATCCTCCTACTCAGTTCTTTCAAGAGAAACTTTTCCTCGAGAAAGGACCCGTTTCTAGAAACAATCACTTTTGCTTCTGAATCTGAAATAGGAGGTATACCCAACTGTTTTGGGTGTCCTATGAAGATGCATTTATCCGCTTTGGGTTTGAGCTTATCAGGCTAAAACTTTTCCACATAATCTTCGCAGCCCCAAACTTTTAAGAAATGACAGCTTAGGTTTCTCTAAACCATAGTTCATACGCTGCCATCTCAACAGAATTACGTGGTGCCCTATTTGAAGTGAATGCGGTTGTCTCTAATGCCTAACACATAAACAATAGTGGTAATTTGATAAGAGACACCATGGTATGCACCATATCCAATAGGGTGCAGCTATGATGTTCGGACACACCATCACACTATGGTGTTCCAGGCGGTATTAGTTGTGAAACAATTTCCACAATGTCTTAATTGTATACCAAACTCATAACTCAGATACTCATCTCTATGATCATATCATAGACATTTTATCCTCTTATCACGATGATCTTCAACTTCACTCTGAAATTACTTGAACCTTTCAATAATTCAGACTTGTGTTTCATCAAGTAAATATACTCAGCATCTACTCAAATCATCTATGAAGTAAGAAAATAACGATACCCACTGCGTGCCTCAGCACTCATTGGAATGCACACATCAAAATGTATTACTTCCAACAAGTTGCTTTTGTTGTTCCATCTTACTGAAAATGAGGCTTTTCAGTCATCTTTCCCATGTGGTATGATTTGCATGTCTCAAGTGATTCAAAATCAAGTGAGTCCAAATGATCCATCTGCATGGAGTTTCTTCATGCGTACATACTAATAGACATGGTTCGCATGTCTCAAACTTTTCAAAAAGCGAGTGAGTCCAAAAGATCCATCAACATGGAGCTTCTTCATGCGTTTTATACCAATATGACTCAAATGGCAGTGCCACAAATAGGTGGTACTATCATTACTATCTTATATCTTTTGGCACAAACATGTGTATCACTACGATCAAGATTCAATAAACCATTTATTTTAGGTGCAAGACCATTGAAGGTATTATTCAAATAAATAGAGTAACCATTATTCTCCTTAAATGAATAACCGTATTGCGATAAACATAATCCAATCATGTCTATGCTCAACACAAACACCAAATAACAATTATTTAGGTTTAACACCAATCTCGATGATAGAGGGATCATGCGATGCTTGATCACATCAACCTTGGAAACACTTCCAAAAGTATCGTCATCTCATCTTTAGCTAGTCTCCGTTTATCCGTAGCCTTTTGTTTCGAGTTACTAACACTTAGCAACTGAACCGGTATATAATACCCTGGTGCTACTAGGAGTACTAGTAAAGTACACATTAATATAATGTATATCCAATATACTTCTGTAGACCTTGCCAGCCTTCTCATCTACCAAGTATCTAGGGTAGTTCTGCTTCAGTTACCATTCCCCTCATTACAGAAGCACTTAGTCTCGGGTTTTGGGTTCAACCTTGGGTTTCTTCACTAGAGCAGCAACTGATTTGCCGTTTCATGAAGTATACCTTCTTGCCCTTTCCCTTCTTGAAACTAGTGGTTTTACTAACCATCAACAATTGATGCTCCTACTTGATTTCTACTTTCGCGGTGTCAAACATCACGAATAGTTCAAGGATCATCATATCTATCCCTGATATGTTATAGTTCATCAGGAAGCTCTAGTAGCTTGGTGGCAGTGCCTTTGAAGAACCATCACTATCTCATCTGGAAGATTAATGCCCACTTGATTCAAGCGATTGTAGTACTTAGACAATCTGAGCACCTGCTCAACGATTGATCTTTTCTCCCTTAGTTTGCAGGCTAAGAAACTTGTCGTAGGTCTTACACCTCTTGATGTGGGCACGAGCCTGAAATCCCAATTTCAGCTCTTGGAACATCTCATATGTTCTGCGACGTTTCAGAAAATGTCTTTGGTGCCTCAATTCTAAACCGTTTCACATTACGCACTAAACTATCACGTAGTCATCAAAACGTGTATGTCAGATGCTCGCAACATCCACAAACGATGCTCGAGGTTCAGCACACCGAGCGGTGCATTAAGGACATAAGCCTTCTGTGCAGCAATGAGGACAATCCTTAGAATACGGACCCAGTCCGCATAATTGCTACTGTCAACTTTCAACTAAATTTTCTGTAGGAACATATCTTAAACAGTAGAACTAAAGTGTAAGCTACGACATAATTTGCAAATATCTTTTGACTATGTTCATGATAATTAAGTTCATTTGATTATATAATGAACTCCCACTTAGATAGACATCCCTCTAGTCATCTAAGTGATACATGATCCGAGTCAACTAGGCCGTGTTCGATCATCACGTGAGACATACTAGACATCATCGGTGAACATCTTGATGTTGATCGTATCTGCTATACGACTCATGTTCGACCTTTCGGTCTCTTGTGTTCCGAGGCCATGTCTGTACATGCTAGGCTCGTCAAGTCAACCTAAGTGTTTTGCATGTGTAAATCTGGCTTACACCCATTGTATGCGAACGTTATAATCTATCACACCCGATCATCACGTGGTGCTTCGAAACAACGAACCTTCGCAACGGTGCACAGTTAGGGGGAGCACTTTCTTGAAATTTTATGAGGGATCATCTTATTTATGCTACCGTCGTTCTAAGCAAATAAGATGTAAACATGACAAACATCACATGCAAATCATAGAGTGACATGATATGGCCAATATCATCTTGCGCCTTTGATCTTCATCTTTGAGGTGCGACATGATCACCTTCGTCACCGGCATGACACCATGATCTCCATCATCGTGTATTCGGGAAGTTGTCTCGCCAACTATTACTTCTCTACTATGGCTAACGGTTTAGCAATGAAGTAAAGTAATTACATGGGGTTATTCAGTGACACGCAGGTCATACAATAAATAAAGATAACTCCTATGGCTCCTGTCGGTTGTCATACTCATCGACATGCAAGTCGTGATTCCTATTACAAGAACATGATCAATCTCATACATCACATATATATCGTTCATCAGATCCTTTTGGCCATATCACATCACACGGCATATGCAGCAAAAACAAGTTAGACGTCCTCTAATTGTTGTTGCAAGTTTTAACGTGGCTGCTATAGGTTTCTAGCAAGAACATTTCTTACCTACGCCAAAACCACAACGTGATATGCCAATTGCTATTTACCCTTCATAAGGACCCTTTTCATCGAATACGATCTGACTAAAGTGGGAGAGACTGGCACCCGCTAGCCACCTTATGCAACAAGTGCATGTTAGTTGGTGGAACCTGTCTCACATAAGTGTACGTGTAAGGTCGGTCCGGGTCGCTTCATCCCACAATACCGTCGAAACAAGATAGGACTAGTAACGGTAAGCATATTGAACAAAATCAACGCCCACAACAACTTGTGTTCTACTCGTGCATAGAATCTATGCAATAGACCTAGCTCATGATGCCACTGTTAGGGAACGTAGCGGAAATTCAAAATTTTCTACCCATCACCAAGATCAATCTATGGAGATACTAGCAACGAGAGGAAGGGGGGTGCATCTTCATACCCTTGAAGATCGCGATGCGGAAGCGTTACAAGAACGCGGTCGGTGGAGTCGTTCACGAAGCGATTCAGATCGCGGCCGAATCTGATCTAAGCACCGAAGAACAGTGCCTCCGCGTTCAACACACGTGCAGCCCGGTGACGTCTCCCGTGCCTTGATCCAGCAAGGAGGGAGAGGTTGGGGAAGACTCTGTCCAGCAGCAGCACAATGGCGTGGTGGTGATGGAGGAGCGTGGCACTCCAGCAGGGCTTCGCCAAGCACTACGAGAGACGAGGAGGGAGAGGGGTAGGGCTGCGCCAGGGGAGAGGGAAACTCATGTTCTTGGCAGCCCCAAAAACCCCACTATATATAGGGGAAGGGGAGAGTGGGCCGGCCCCCTCCAGATCCCATCTAGAGGGGAGGGGCGGCTGCCAGGAGGGGAGGCTTGCCCCCCAAGCAAGGTGGAGGCGCCCCTCCCCTAGGGTTTTCAACCCTAGGCGCCTTGGGCCCTTGGGGAGAGGCGCACCAGCCCACTAGGGGCTGGTTCCCTCCCATATTAAGCCCATCAAGCCCCCCCGGGCAGGTGGCCCCACCCGGTGGACCTCCGGACACCTTTCGATGGTCCCGGTAAAATACCGATAACCCCCAAACTATTCCGGTGACTGAAACTGGACTTCCCATATATAAATCTTTACCTCCGGACCGTTCCGGAACTCCTTTTGACGTCCGAGATCTCAGCCGGGACTCCGAACAACATTCGGTAACCACATACAAACTTCCTTTATAATGCTAGCATCATTGAACCTTAAGTGTGTAGAACCTACGGGTTCGGGAATCATGCAGACATGACCGAGACAGCTCTCTGGCCAATAACCAACAGCGGGATCTGGATACCCATGTTGGCTCCCACATGTTCCACGATGATCTCATCGGATGAACAACGATGTCAAGGATTCAAGCAATCCTGTATGCAATTCCCTTTGTCAATCGGTATGTTACTTGCCCGAGATTCGATCGTCGGTATCCCAATACCTCGTTCAATCTCGTTACCGGCAAGTCTCTTTACTCGTTCCGTAATCTATGATCCTGTGACTAACTACTTAGTCACATTGAGCTCATTATGATGATGCATTACTGAGTGGGCCCAGAGATACCTCTCCGTCATATGGAGTGACAAATCCCAGTCTCGATTCGTGCCAACCCAACAAACACTTTTGGAGATACCTGTAGTGCACCTTTATAGTCACCCAGTTACGTTGTGACGTTTGGTACACCCAAAGCACTCCTACGGTATCAGGGAGTTACACAATCTCATGGCCTAAGGAAATGATACTTGACATTAGAAAAGCTTTAGCAAATGAACTACACGATCTTGTGCTATGCTTAGGATTGGGTCTTGTCCATCACATCATTCTCCTGATGATGTGATCCTGTTATCAATGACATCCAATGTTCATAGTCAGGAAACCATAACCATCTATTGATGAATGAGCTAGTCAACTAGAGGCTCACTAGGGACATGTATTGCGGTTTCCAGTTAATACAATTATAGCATGAACAATAGACAATTATCATGAACAAGGAAATATAATAATAACCATTTTATTATTGCCTCTAGGGCATATTTCCAACACATCCTTGTCAACACCGGATCAATTGAGTCTTCGGGAAGAGAGGCCAAACACCTAATTCTCTCCGCCTTCTTTATCCAGCCCTGGCCGAGTATGGTTTTCTTAGTACATTGTTATGAGAAATTTAACTAAGCTATGTTTGGGAGTCGAGTTCTTATCGAGGTATCCAGATGGTTGCAGTCAACGCCGATGTCCTCTGTAGTATCCGGCCACTGTTTTCGTGTCCCAACGAATAATTTCCACATTCCTTTGAGCATCGTGCCGGAGAAGTGATGAAGGGTTCGTGGTCCTTCCGGATGGAACTCCCACATGCGGAGAGTCCATCGCTGGCACGGTAGGACCCGATGGACTAACATTACTTGGATTACGTTGATGAGACCGGTGTCCTTTTCAATGAGGCTCCGAATGCGGCTTTGCAGCGTCTGCACTTCATCAATGGATCCCCAGTCCAGCCCCTTATTAATCCATGATGCATGCTGTAATGGAGGGCCAAATCGGAACGCAGGTGTAGCTGCCCACTTGGTACCACGGGGTTCAGTCATGTAAAACCACTCCTGCTGCCATAGGTCGGAAGTTTCTATGAAGGAGCCCTTTGGCCAAGGAGTATTGGTGAGTTTGCTCACTACAGCACCACCGCACTCCGCTTGTTTCCCGTCGACTACCTTCAGCTTCACATTAAAGGTCTTTATCCACAAGCCAAAGTGTGGGGGAATATGAGGAAGGCCTTGCATGTGATAATGAACGCCGAGATGTGAAGAAAGGACTCCAGAGCTAGATCCTGGAAATCTAGACCATAATAGAACATGAGCCCTCGAACGAAGGGATGAAGAGCGAATCCTAGCCCTCAGAGGAAGTGGGAGATGAATACGACCCTCTCGCCGGATCTGGGAGTAGGAATAACCTGCCCTTGAGAAGGAAGCCTGTGGGGGATTTCCGCGGTCAGGTATCTTGCCACCCGGAGCTTCGCAATATCCTCCTATGTGATAGAGGAAGCCACCCACCGGCCATGAGGGATGGGTCCGGACATGACTAGGAAGTGCGAAGCGATTAAATTGAACCTTGGGCGCTGGAGCTCGAGGTGGGAGAGGTTGAGAAAAGGCTTGGCGTAAAGGAGAAAGGACGAGTCTGAGCCCCTTTATAAAGGTGATGAACATCAAACGCCCCCTCCGAAGCCTTAAAACCTGCCTATTCCCAAGGAATCATGCCAACAGAACAGTTGGGTTACCCATGACCATATTGATGAGAATCCCGCAATAAGGGGACATGATCTCTGCTTTGACAAGACGTGCTAATGAAACCGCATCTCGAAATATGGAGTAGTAGGCTAAAAACGGTTCGAAATAATGGCCAGGCGATGACATGATGTCAGGTTACAAAAAATTGTCTTCAGATTGGACTCGTGAAATATTATACTCTCTGCGGTTGTGTGTGGAATTTGTTTTGCAGATCTTGTGGCACCCCGGCTCAGAGCAACCGGTTTACCATGCATTGCCAGCCCAGAGACCTTGTCTTCTGGCAACACACAACATCTTGGTACAGAAAACAACCGCTTTATTGATTACTAGCGGATCCGAGTTTACATTACAACAGTTGTCGAGGCCAAGCGGCACACATGGTGCGGCTGAACAATATGTACATTATTTAGTGAACATAAAGGGCCTCGATCATGATAACTACACGACAGCGGAACAACGTCATAGCGGAACTTCATAGCACAGGGACACCAATGTGGACATGATCTAGACTCGGAAAGCACTCCTTTCCAACGGAACTTTCCTGAAATCTGGCATGACACGCCGGGTCAGTACATTGAATATATTTGCAAGCTCACAACAAGCATAAACATAATGGCAAACAATATCATGACAATTAACCAATTTATAACAATGCAACAATATATCCAACATGCTGTGACCATACTCTTGTGATAAAAGTCCCTCGGACTGGCTTACCAAACGTGATCACTCCTGGATCACAAACATGCCAACCCAGAGACATCTCGTGATCCTTACGGCGATCACCCCACGACCAATATTTGGCCTCAAACCGTGATCCTTACGGCGATCACAACCACGACCAATATTTGGCCCGTGATCCTTACGGCGATCAAAACCGTGACATATATTTGGCCCGTGATCCTTATGGCGATCACAACCACGACCAATATTTGGTCTGTGATCCTAACGACGATCACAACCACGACCATCATCTGGTCCAAATCAACACGATGGCCTTCCTGCCACCGACACAATGCAAACTTCATACTTAGTGTGCAAAATTCATTAAATGTTGACCCATGGTGTGACCTACTTTCGAGAGTGTCCTTAACCATGGACTCGGCTATTGATAGATTAATACACTCTGCAGAGGTAGCGCACTAGACCCACACCATGGAACCCATGGCCTCGCACTCTCATTAGGGTGGACCAATGGCATTCCCATGAAACCCCTCCATTGCCATGACACTCTCCCGGCCACTCCGACTCACTCCCCATTGGGCTAGTCCTGGGTGGCCCCATGTCTGCCAAAGACACAACAACCACCGTTGTGGCCAAACGATCCCCCATGGGGACCCGGTGCCAAAATCTTAACGACGGGCTCACAAGGTTATGCCTGCTTACCGGGCCAGGGTATAGCACGCCCATAACCTTCCCTAGTTGGAGGCTCTGACCAGAGGCATGACAATGAAACGAATAAAGGCCGTCCCATACCGCTAAATGTGGTTGCACCAGGAAAGACTCGATTAAGCGGCACCATGACCCGGTCTTCAAGTTGAGTTATTATCAGGTTCAATTTAATGTGAAAATAACCGGTGTCATAATGCCATGACATACACACACTAACATATGCATCACATATCAACTGAAATGACTAAGTCAACTATGCTCACACTAAGCATCAACAACACATGATACTTCTCTGGTTAAGATCAAACCTCAATTCAACCAGAATCTTTTCTAGCAAATTTATCATTTTTACTCATGAAAGAAAACAATCTCACTAATTATTTATATCCATAACCATATTATCGTTTCATCACCCATAAACTAAATCCTTGTTAGTTTACCAACTAAGTTCACTTCAAACTTTCTGTAAATCAAGCATATTCACTTTAACAAGCATCTAATAGAATATAATTAACATGTTAATAATTTAAATGCATGGATAATCATTTGTTCAAGTAGATAATCACAAATATTGTAATGGCATGATGAAAATGTTGTTGTGGCTTGCCTTAGTGCAGATGAGGTTCATAATCCTCCTGGTGATCCTCAAGACAAGCCCGGCCTTCAGAAAATAATTAAAAACACAAAAAGAAATCATCAAGAAACCTTCTGAAATTCACCGGAAAATCTAGACAACAGGGGAAAATCCCATCTTTAGTTGGCTGCTAGATTTTTGGACAAAGAACACAATGCAAAAGGAATCAATCCATTTGGACTTATGGTTAAAAAGTTATGGCTGTTTGAAGTTCTCTGGATTTAAATGAAATTTGAATTAAACATAAACAGACGGGGGGGGGTGACGTCGACGGCGTAAAAGCCCTGGGCGCCACCACTCGTACCGCTTCACGCGTGTACAGAGTGCCTGACTAGCGGGCCCCGCTAGTCAGGTGAGGAGGAGGGGGAGAGGGAAACAGAGAGCGGCGAGGCTTCGCCGGAGCGCACGCCGGTGCGAGGGCTCTTGGGACAAAACGAGAGGGAGGGATCGAGAGAGAAGACGAAGGCGCACATGCCCATACCCATAGAGGGTGGCCGGACAACACCGGAAACAACCTCTTCAGCGGAGGCAGAGAGCAGCATTCGCCGGAGACGAAGATGACAGCGACTAGGGGCGACTCCAAGGGATCCAACCGGGTGGGACGGCACCACTTGAGAGTGGCGGAGGCCCTAGAAGGGTTGCCCTGGCCTCGGAGGGGCTGGAGCTGCGGGGACGACCTGAGTGGATCGCCGGCGAGCTCGAGCTCGGGGACGGCAGCACGCGGCCTGCCCGGCCGGGCTACTACTTTCTACTAGCTTGTGGAGTTTGTGGGAGTGTGTGAGGGTGCTCGAGGAGGCTGGGGATGGCCGTAATTATAGGCGAGCAGCAAGGAGGGGGGGTTAGGACTCTGCTGGAGGACACCTGTCCGCGGCGCCCGACGACGAACGGCGTCAGAGAGAGAGAGAGAGGGGGGGAAGAAGACGCAGCTCACGCGGGGACTGTTGGCGAGCATGGACGAGCACATGGGTGAGAGGAGGACGATGAGCATAGTGCGCCGCGCACTGTAGCATTGGCCGGACCGTGCCCGTGCTTGCTGCGGTGATCTCTGGCGTTGGCAAGTGCCAGGGCGGAGTTATGTGAGTAGAGACAGTGATGGTGGCGCGGTTTGGCATGCTCGAGAAGGCTGGGCAGCAAGCACACACGCAACAGAGCGCTCGGCGGCACTCGGAGCGTGTGTTTTGCATGCCAGCATGCCTGGACGAATGCGGTCACTATATGAACTATGACCTTAGTCCAACCTAAGCGCAATCTTCATGTCTGGCGTGTAGTCCGTGGTAGTTTTGAGTGTTACCAGGCTTGGGTTGGGTTTCAGGTGCAGTAGAAATGAGTTTACATTGCAGGTAAGTTTCTGGACAGTAACTTTGAAGGTTTACTGTGGTCAAACCACTTGGAGTTGAGGGCTGGTCTTCGGAGGCTAGCCAACATTTACTAAGCTGAAGATGCACAAGGAAAACCAGGTACAATGGAGCTAGTAAAATGGTAGTTGCTGTAGAAACTACCATTCCTGTCCAGAAATGAAAACAATTTCTGTAGCCAAAATATTCCAAAAAGTGATGAAATATTTTTGCTCAGAAAGGTGCCCTAGGGTTCAAAGAATAATTGGGATTTTTCTCAGGATTTTAGGGGCAAGAATAATTAAGGTTTCTTTGGAGCACGAAGGGCTAGCTAGGGTTTAGGAGGGGAAAATGAATATTTTTCATTAAAGAAAAATATTCCAAATGATATTTTGAGATGAACCAGAGATGGAGTGATGGTTAAGGGGTGCCCAAGTGGTTAAGTCCAAATGAAATATTCAAAAACTCCAACCTTCAAATTCAAACCAACTGAAAATCACGCAAAAGATAGATGGCAAAAACCAGGCTATCACAAACCTCCCCCAGTTAAAATGAATCTCGTCCTCGAGATTTGGTTGCTTGGGAAAACCATTCTAGATAATGTGCCCTTAGAAATTCTTCCGGTTCCCATGTTGATTCTGACTCTGTGTGATGCTTCCATTGGACTTTGTAAAACTTTCTTGCCTTACTGCGAGTGACTCTTTCCATCTGATCCAAGATTCTAACTGGCCTCTCTTCGTATGTTAAATCCTTTGCCAGCTCTATTTCTATCATATCTGTCTTTTCCTCATGCAGCAATATGCATCACCGTAACTGTGAAACATGAAACACGTTGTGCACGTCTGACAATTCAGGGGGTATTTCCAACTGATAGGCAACAATACCTACTCGTGACATAACAGGAAATGGACCAATAAATCTGGGTGCCAACTTTCCACGAGTCTAAAATCACTTGACTCCTTTCATAGGCATGACTCGAAGGTATACATGTTCTCCGGGTTCAAAACTGATCTATCGGTGCTTTGCATCATAATAACTCTTCTGTCGAGATTTGGCCAACTGCAATCTGTCTCTGATTTCCTTTACTTGCTTCTCGGCTTCCAGCATGAGATCCGTTTCGAAAATACGACTATCTCCAGTTTGAGACCAATTTAAAGGAGTGTGACACTTATAGCCATACGAAGCCTCATATAGTGACATCTTTAAACTGGTCTGGAAGCCATTGTTATAAGAGAACTCAGCATAAGGCAAACAGTCTTCCCATTTTGGTCCTTGGCCCAAAGCACAGGCTCGCAGCATATCTTCGAGTATTTGGTTTACCTGCTCTATCTGTCCATCAGTCTGAGGATGATAAGCGGTACTGCATTTCAAAGCTGTCCCCAAGGCTTGATGGAGAAGGGACAAAAAAGCAGAGGTAAAAAGTGAACCTTGGTCAGAAGTGATGGTTCGGGGGACTCCATGCAGACTGACTATTCTGGATACATATAGTTGTGCAAGTTCATCTGCTTGATACGTGGTTCTAATCGGGATAAAGTGGGCTACCTTGGTTAATGTATCCACTATGACCCAGATTGCATCATTGCCCCGTCGAGTCTTAGGTAGTCTTGTGATGAAATCCATACAGACATCATCCCATTTCCATTGTGACACTAGCAGCGGTTGAAGAAGTCCGGCTGGTTTCTGATGCTCAGCCTTCACTTTGTTGCATATGTCGCAACAGGCCACGAAATAGGCATTGTCTTTCTTCATTCCATCCCACCAGATTATTTGTCAAAGGTCTTCATACATTTCTGTACCTCTAGGGTGAATTGAATACGAGGATTCGTGGGCTTCTGATAGGATTTTCTGCTTTAAATCCGCCTGATTGGGCACACAAATCCTTCCCCGGAATCGGAGGGTACCGAACTAATCCTTCAAAAAATCGGACGTTTAACTTGCCACCATATGCTTGGCACGTTTCTGTAGGTCGGTGTCATTCAACTAGGCCTTGCGAATCTCTTCTTCAAGGGTGGGGGTAACTTCCAAAATATTAGCAAGGCCAGCATCTACTACGACCAGGTTGAGCTGAGCAATCTCTTCTTGGAGTTCAGGAGGCAAGGATTCCAATATGACATTTTGGCTGACGGGCTTTCGACTGAGCGCATCGGCAACCACGTTGGCCTTACCCAGGTGGTAATTTATTCCAAGGTCATAATTCTTGACTAACTCAAGCCATCTTCGTTGACGGAGATTTAAATCTGACTGAGTAAATATATACTTGAGACTTTTGTGATCTGTAAAAATTTGGCACCTCTTCCCGATGAGATAGTATCTCCAAATTTTTAAAGCATGAACCACCGCGGCCAACTCCAAATCATGGATAGGATAATTTCCCTCGTGGGGTCGTAGTTGTCATGAGGCATAAGCTACTACCTTGCCGTCTTGCATAAGTACGCATCCAAATCCTTGTCTGGAAGCATCGCAATACACATCAAAACTGCGATAGATATCTGGAAGAGTCAATACCGGTGCAGTTGTCATCCGTTTCTTTAACTCATTGAAACTTTTCTCACAGTCCTCAGTCCATTCAGACTTCTTATCCTTTTTGAGCAGCTCTATCTTGGGTTTAGCAATCTTGGAGAACCCTTCAATGAAACGACGGTAATATCCGGCTAATCCTAGAAAACTCCGGATCTGAGATACGGTTGAGGGTGGCAACCAATCGAGTACATCCTTTACTTTGCTCGGGTCCATGGCTATACCTTCGGCGGATAGCACATGCCCAAGAAATCCAACTTGCTTGAGCCAAAAGTCACATTTACTGAATTTGCCGTATAACTAATGTTCTCGGAGTCGTTGTAACACTGCTCGAAGGTGTTCTTTGTGCTCTTCCTCACTCCTTGAGTAAATAAGTATATCATCGATGAAGACTACCATGAACTTATCGAGGAAGTCCATGAATACTTTATTCATCATATGCATGAAAAAGTCAGGGGCGTTGGTGAGACCAAAAGACATAACTGTATATTCATAAAGACCGTATCGAGTGGTGAATGCGGTCTTAGGAATATCCTCCTTTTTAATCTTGAGCTGATGGTATCCAGTCCGTAAATCAATCTTTGAGAATACCTCGGCCCCACTGAGCTGATCAAACATGTCATCAATTCTTGGCAGAGGATATATGTTTTTGATTGTGACATCATTCAGCTGACGGTAATCCACACACATGCAGAGGCTGCCATCCTTTTTGTCCATGAAGATAGCAGGTGATCCCCATGGTGAAGAGCTGGGACGGATATATCCTTTCTGGAGCATTTCATCAAGCTGTTTCTTTAGCTCCACTAATTCTGAGGAAGGCATTCAGTAATACTTCTTGTGTATTGGTGCGGTTCCGGGCACAAGATCTATTGCAAACTCAAGCTCTCGATCGGGTGGCATGCCTAGCAGTTCCACCGGAAATACATTAGGAGACTCACTGACCACAGGAATTAATTCCACTTCAGCCACTACGGTGAAGACCATTTCTTACGCGGATATGCTTCTGCGAGCATGGAATTCTGTAGTCTGTCCTTCTTGGCTGGTCAAAGTGACTTCTCGGGTCGCACAATTTATGCATACTTGATACTGAGTCAGCCAATTCGTACCCAAGATAACATCCAACTCAGCAGACTCAATAATTATCTAGGAAGTTAGAAAACAGACTCCATTGATACTGACTTCCAGATTACGGCAGACAAGATTGCTTCTCATTAAAGATCCCGGGGTTTGTACCAGCATATTCTTGCCCAAAAGTGAACAAGGAAATTTGTTTTGGGCAACAAAACTTCGAGAAATAAAAGTGTGGGAAGCCCCAGAGTCAAATAAAATCACTGCAGGTATGTTATTAACAGAAAACATACCAATGACGACTTCAGGGTTCTCTTGAGCTTCATCGGCAGAGATGTGATGCACATATCCCGTGATGTTTTGCTGGTTCGGGCATGCCTCCATAAAATGGACTTGTGGCCGGAATATAGAATTCGACTGGTTGTTCTTGGGACAATGCTTGGCCTAATGTTCGGTTTGCCCACAACTGAAGCGAGAATTGCTGCGCAAACACTCTTGTACTGGGTTGGTTACGACGTTCTTGACTTGAGTGGTGGTCTTGTTAACATTTTGTTGCCAATTGGGCTTGTTTTTCACATGAGTTTTTATTCCACCTAAGTTTGTTGCCAGGTACGAGCCTTCTTCACTGGTCGTATTTCCTTCCTTGGCTCAAACTTGCGCTTGTGATCGTTGTTGGCAGACTTATTATCCGATACAAGCTTGTGCTCTCTTTCGACAATGAAAGCCTTGTTCACCATGGTTTGGAAGTCTGGGAAATCAAACATACTAAGAGTACACCTGAGTTGTGGGTTTAATCCACCAAGAAATCTGTCAATCTTTCTTTCTTCAGTGGCCACGTCATATAGGGAGTAACATGACAGATGACTGATTTTTTGCAAATATCCACCCATAGGCTGACTTCCTTGGAGGAGCGCAAGAAATTCACGCTGCTTAGTCTTCATGATTCCGGTAGGGATATGATATTTTCAGAATCGTTCCTTGAATCTTGACCAGGTGATTTCTTCATCAGCAGACCACATGGCTCTTTCATTTTCCCACCATATGGCAGCAGCGCCTTCAAGATAATGAGTTGCAAATGGAACCTTATCTCCTTCTTCAGTACGAGCAATGTCAAGCTTCTTCTCCATTGTTCTCAACCAATCATCTGCATCCAAGGGATCAATAGCCTGACTGAAACTGGGAGGCTTGGTCCTTTGAAAATCTGACAGCTTCGAGTGATGACCGGGCTGATTCCCGTTCTGTCCAACCACAGCTTGAACACTTCTTAATATTTCAATCAGATCATTATTCCGTCTTTCCTCAAACATACGTAGAATTTGCTCGGTGGAGGGCGGATTTGGCAGTGGAGGCGGTGGTGGAACGTACGGCTCGGGTGAGTGTCTTGCCTGTCGTGCGGAAAGACGAATAGGAGAACCCTCGCGAACGTTGCTACTGCTACCTCCTCGTGTCATCCTATTATGATTTTTCCCACGGCAACGCAACGGAGATGAGAAGCATTCAAAATAAATTGGGGGAAAGCCAGCAATAAAAGCCCGAGAAAAACCGAAATGACAAAGAAAATACGGCGAATAAAATAGAGTTCCAACATAATTATACATAAACTCATACATGAAAGATAACAACATGCCAGGTTCAACTACTCTCATAAATGAAATGAAACATCATGACTCGTACGGCTACACCCATACACCATCCTGACGACTGCAAATACTCCGAAGCTCTACTGCTCTGCTGATGCTGCGGGGTCCTCTCCTGAAGCAGACTCGAATCCTGAACTGACGTGGTTAACTGAGACCTCCGGGTTAAAAGTGACACGACGATGCTGCCTCGAGGGCTCTCCCTCCGGGGCAGGTGTAGGGTGAAGCATGGGGGCTACAGGAGTGGCGAGAAGTGAAACCCACTTAGCAGGAGCAATAAGTGGACTCACGGTCGCGGTGCCCAAGCTACTCGGAGGAGTAACCAGTGAAGCAGGGGAACTAGAACTGGCTGGAATATAGGGAGTAAATCATACAGAGGCTAGAGTAGTGACTGATCTAGTGGAGGCTAAAGCAGTACGGGCACGAGTCATCTCTCGAGTCAGCTCGTAGATCAGAAGATAGCTAGCAGTGATATAACAAGAAAGATGGCTAGCAACACTATCAGACTCCAGATCAATGATAGGGAAACGGACACGACCATTATCGTGCAGAGCAGGATAGTAGTAGAAACCTGGGTGGTTTTGATTCCGAACCTCGTTGTAGCGAAGCTCAACAAGGACCTCGAATGCAGCAAACTAGACAGCCTGAGAAGCGGTACAAGCGCAACAACTCCGAGAGGTATGAGTGTAAGTGCTGGAATCGAAACTGGTGCGCAGAGTAACCATGGCGTGATACTCATACACTGAGTCAGCTAGACACTCCCGGTACACACGATAGGCTAGGTCGTCACTGAGGGGGTACAGCCGACGCCACACGTTAGAGATGCGGCGACGTGTACGGCATCAGTTGCAACTGGCACGGATACGGCACCGAAGCCATCTACACTCACAACCATTAGTAGGTTAGCCTAAAAATAAGAATTAGTGCATGCAATTCAACAACCAGCTACAAATGCTACCGGCACTCAACTACAACTCGTATCTAGCATCCGGTTAACACGTCTTAGTCTAGGGTGGCCTATAGTCAGCGCGTCTCTGATACCAAGCGTTGTGGCACCCCGGCACAGAGCAATCAGTTTACCATGCATTGCCAACCCAGAGACCTTGTCTTCTTGCAACACACAACATCTTGGTACAAAAAACAACCGCTTTATTGATTACTAGCATATCAGAGTTTACATTACAACAGTTGTCGACGCCAAGTGGCACAGACGATGCGGCTGAACAATATGTACATTATTTAGTGAACATAAAGGGCCTCGATCACGACAACTACACGGCAGCGGAACAACGTCGTAGCAGAACTCCATAGCATAGGGACACCGATGTGGACACGATCTAGACCCGGACAGCACTCCTTGCCAACGGAACTTTCCTGAAATCTGGCATGACACGCCAGGTCAGTACATTGAATGTACTTGCAAGATCACAACAAGCATAAACATAATGACAAATATCCAACATCATGACAATTAACCAATTTATAACAATGCAACAATATATCCAACATGCTGTGACCATGCTCTTGTGATAAAAGTACCTCGGACTGGCTTACCAAACATGATCGCTCGTGGATCACAAACATGCCAACCCAAAGACATCTCATGATCCTTACGGCGATCACCCCCACGACCAATATTTGGCCTCAAACCATGATCCTTACAGCGATCATGACCACGGCCAATATTTTGGCCCGTGATCCTTACGGCGATCACAACCACGACCAATAGTTGGCCCGTGATCCTTATGATCACAACCACGATCAATATTTGGCCCGTGATCCTTACGGCGAGCACAACCATGACCATCATCTGGTCCAAATCAACATGATTGCCTTCCCACCACCAACACAATGCAAACTTCATACTTAGTGCGCAAAATTCATTAAATGTTGACCCATGGCGTGACCTACTTTCGAGCGTGTCCTTAACCGTACACTCGGCTATCGATAGATTAATACACTCTACAGAGGTAGCATACTGGACCCACACCACGGAGCCCATGGCCTCGCACTCCCATTCGGGTGGACCAATGGCATTCCGACAAAACCCCTCCATTGCCATGACACTCTCCCGGCCACTCCGACTCACTCCCCATTGGGCTAGTCCTGGGTGGCCCCGTGTCTACCAAAGACACAACGACCACCGTCGTGGCCAAACGACCCCACACGGGGACCCGGTACCAAAATGTTAACAACGGGCTCACAAGGTTATGCCTGCTTACCGGGCCAGGGTACAACAAGCCCATAACCTTCCCTAGTTGGAGGCACCGACCAGAGGCATGACAATGAAACGAATAAAGGCCGTCCCATACTGACAAATGTGGTTGCAATGGGAAAGACTTGATTCAGCGGCACCATGACCAGGTCAACAACATATTCAAGTTGAGTTATTATCAGGTTCAACTTAAAGTGAAAATAATCGGCTTCATAGTGCCATGACATGCACCACTAACATATGCATCACATATCAACTGAAATGACTGAGTCAACTATGGTCACACTAAGCATCAACAACACATGATACTTCTCTGGTTAAGAACCTCACTTCAACCAGAATCTTTTCTAGCAAATTTATCATTTTTACTCATGCAAGAAAATAATCTCACTAATTATTTATATCCATAACCATATTATCTTTTCATCACCCATAAACTAAATTCTTGTTAGTTTACCAAGTAAGTTCACTTCATACTTTATGTAAATCAAGCTTATTCACATTAACAAGCATCTAACAGAATATAATTAACATGTTAATAATTTAAATGCATGGATAATCATTTGTTCAAGTAGAAAATCACAAATATTGTAATGGCATCATGAAAATGTTGTTGTGGCTTGCCTTAGTGCAGATGAGGTTCACAATCCTCCTGGTGATCCTCAAGACAGGCCTGACCTTGTGAAAATAATTAAAAACACAAAAAGAAATCATCAAGAAACCTTCATAAATTCACCAGAAAATCTATATAGCAGGGAAAAATCCCATCTTTGGTGAGCTGCTAGATTTTTGGACAAAGAACACAATGCAAAAATAATCAATGCATTTGGACTTATGGTTAAAAAGTTGTGGTTGTTTGAAGTTTTCTGGATTTAAATGAAATTTGAATTAAAAATAAACAGACTGGGGGGGGGGGGTAACGTCGAAGGCATAAAAGCCTAGGGCGCCACCACTCATACTGCTTTACGCACGTACAGAGTGGCTGACTAGCGGGCCCCGCTAGTTAGGTGAGGAGGAGAGGGAGAGGGAAACAGAGAGCGGCGAGGCTTCGCCGGAGCGCACGCCGACGACGACGGCTCTTGGGCCAAAACGAGAGGGAGGGATCAAGAGAGAAGACGAAGGCACACCTGCCCGTACCCGTAGAGTGGCTAGGGGTGGTCGGACGGCATCGGAAACAACCTCTCCAGCGGAGGCAGAGAGCAGCGGTCGCCGGAGACAAAGACGACGGCGACTAGGGGCGACTCCAGGGGCTCCAACTGGGCGGGACGGCACCACCGGAGAGTGGCGGAGGCTTTGGAAGGGTTGCCCTGGCCTGGGAGGGGCTGGAGCTGCAGGGACGACCCGAGTGGATCATCGGCGAGCTCGAGCTCGGGGACGGCAGCCCGCGGCCTGTCCGGCCGGGCTACGGCTTTCTACTAGCGTATGGAGTGTGTGGGAGTGTGTGAGGGTGCTCGAGGAGGCTGGGGATGGCCGTATTTATAGGCGAGTGGCGGGGGGGGAGGGGTTCGGGCTCCGTCGAGGACACCTGTCCGCGGCGCCCGGCGACGAATGGCGTCAAAGAGAGAGGGGGAAGAAGACGCAGCTCACGTGGGGACTGTTGGCGAGCGCGGACAAGCACAGGGGTGAGAGGAGGACGATGAGCATAGTGTGACGCGCACTGTGGCATTGGCCGGACCGTGCTCGTGCTTGCTACGGTGATCTCCGGTGTTGGCGAGTGCCAGGGCGGAGTTATATGAGCAGACACGGTGATGGTGGTGCGGTTTGGCATGCTCGGGCAGGCTGGGCAGCGAGCACACACACAACAGAGCGCTCGACGGCACTCAGAGCGTGTGTTTTGCATGCCAGCATGGCTGGACGAATGCGGTCACTATATGAACTATGACCTTAGTCCAACCTAAGTGCAAACTTCATGTCTGGCGTGTAGTCCGTGGTAGTTTTGAGTGTTACCAGGCTTGGGTTGGGTTTTAGGTGCAGTAGAAATGAGCTTACACTCCAGGTAAGTTTCTGGACAGTAACTTTGAAGGTTTACTGTGGTCAAACCACTTGGAGTTGAGGGCTGGGCTTCGGAGGCTAGCCAACATTTACTAAGCTGAAGATGCACAAGAAAAACCAGGTACAATGGAGCTAGTAAAATGGTAGTTGCTGTAGAAACTACCATTCCTGTCCAGAAATGAAAACAATTTCTGTAGCCAAAATATTCCAAAAAGTGATGAAATATTTTTGCTCAGAAAGGTGCCCTAGGGTTCAAAGAATAATTGGGATTTTTCTCAGGATTTTAGGGGCAAGAATAATTAGGGTTGCTTTGGAGCACGAAGGGCTAGCTAGGGTTTAGGAGGGGAAAATGAATATTTTTCATTAAAGAAAAATATTCTAAATGATATTTTGAGATGAACCAGAGATAGAGTGATGGTTTGAGAGGGATATGAAGCCCTTGGGTGAAAGTCCAGGGGTGCCCAAGTGGTTAAGTCCAAATGAAATATTCAAAAACTCCAACCTTCAAATTAAAACCAACTGAAAATCACGCAAAAGATAGATGGCAAAAACTAGGCTGTCACAAACCTCCCCCAGTTAAAATGAATCTCGTCCTCGAGATTTGGTGGCTTGGGAAAACCATTCTGGATAATGTGCCCTTAGAAATTCTTCCGGTTCCCATGTTGATTCTGACTCTGTGTGATGCTTCCATTGGACTTTGTAAAACTTTCTTGCCTTAATGCGAGTGACTCTTTCCATCTGATCCAAGATTCTAACTGGCCTCTCTTTGTATGTTAAATCCTTTGCTAGCTCTATTTCTATCATATCAGTCTTTTTCTCAGGCGGCGATATGCATCGCCGTAAGTGTGAAACATGAAACACGTTGTGCACGTCTGACAATTCAGGGGGTAGTTCCAACTGATAGGCAACAGTACCTACTCGTGACATGATGGGAAATGGACCAATAAATCTGGGTGCCAACTTTCCACGAGTCTGAAATCTTTTGATTCTTTTCATAGGCGTGACCCGAAGGTATACATGTTCGCCGGGTTCAAAACTGATCTGTCGGTGCTTTGCATCATAATAACTAGATTTGGCCAACTGATTTCTGTCTCTGATTTCCTTGACTCGCTTCTCGGCTTCTAGCATGAGATCCATTCCAAAAATACGACTATCTCCAGTTTGAGAACAATTTAAAGGAGTGTGACACTTACGGCCCTACAAAGCCTCACATGGTGACAACTTTAAATTGGTCTGGAAGCCATTGTTATAAGAGAACTCAGCATAGGGCAAACAGTCTTCCCATTTCGGTCCTTGGGCCAAAGCACAGGCTCGCAGCATATCTTTGAGTATTTGGTTTACCCGCTCTGTCTGTCCATCAGTCTGAGGATGATAAGCGGTACTGTATTTCAATGCTGTCCCCAAGGCTTGATGGAGAAGGGACCAAAAAGCAGAGGTAAAAAGTGAACCTCAGTCAGAAGTGATGGTTTGGGGGACTCCATGCAGACTGATTATTCTAGATACATATAGTTGTGCAAGTTCATCTGCTCGATACGTGGTTCTTATCGGGATAAAGTGGGCTACCTTGGTTAATGTATCCACTATGACCCAGATTGCATTATTGCCCCGTCGAGTGTTATGTAGTCCTGTGATGACATCCATACAGACATCATCCCATTTCCATTGTGGCACTGGCGGAAGTTGAAGAAGTTCTGCTGGTTTCTGATGCTCTGCCTTCACTTTGTTGCATATGTCACGAAATAGGCAATGTCTTTCTTCATTCCATCCCACCAGAATATTTGTCGAAGGTCTTCATACATTTTCGTATCTCCAGGGTGAATTGAATACGAGGATTCGTGGGCTTCTGACAGGATTTTCTGCTTTAAATCCGCTTTATTGGGCACACAAATCCTTCCCCGGAATCGGAAGGTACCGAACTGATCCTTCGAAAAATCGGACGTTTGACTTGCCACCATATGCTTGGCACGTTTCTGTAGGTCGGTGTCATTCAACTGGGCCTTGCGGATCTCTTCTTCAAGGGTGGGGGTAACTTCCAAAGTATTAGCAACGCCACCATCTACTATGACCAGGTTGAGCTGAGAAATCTCTTCTTGGAGTTCAGGAGGCAAGGATTCCAATATGACATTTAGGCTAACGGGCTTTCAACTGAGCGCATCGGCAACCACGTTGGCCTTACCCGGGTGGTAATTTATTCCAAGATCATAATCCTTGACTAACTCAAGCCATCTTCGTTGACGGAGATTTAAATCTGGCTGGGTAAATATATACTTGAGACTTTTGTGATCTGTAAAAATTTGGCACCTCTTCCCGATGAGATAGTATCTCCAAATTTTTAAAGCATGAACCACCGCGGCCAACTCCAAATCATGGATAGGATAATTTCCCTCGTGGGGTCGTAGCTGTCGTGAGGCATAAGCTACTACCTTGCCATCTTGCATAAGTACGCATCCAAATCCTTGTCTGGAAGTGTCGCAATACACATCAAAACTGCGGTAGATATCTGGAAGAGTCAATATCGGTGCAGTTGTCAGCCGTTTCTTTAACTCATTGAAACTTTTCTCACAGTCCTCAGTCCATTCAAACTTCTTATCCTTTTTGAGCAGCTCTGTCATGGGTTTAGCAATCTTGGAGAACCCTTCAATGAAACGACGGTAATATCCGGCTAACCCAAGAAAACTCCGGATCTGAGATACGGTTGCGGGTGGCAACCAATCGAGTACATCCTTTACTTTGCTCGGGTCCATGGCTATACCTTCGGAGGATAGCACATGCCCAAGAAATCCAACTTGGTTGAGCCAAAATTCACATTTACTGAATTTGGCGTATAACTAATGTTCCTGGAGTCGTTGTAACACTGCTCGGATGTGCTCTTTGTGCTCTTCCTCACTCCTTGAGTAAATAAGTATATCATCAATGAAGACTACCATGAACTTATGGAGGAAGTCCATGAATACTTTATTCATCATCTGCATGAAAAAGGCAGGGGCGTTGGTGAGACCAAAAGACATAACTATATATTCATAAAGACCGTATCGAGTGGTGAATGCGATCTTGGGAATATCCTCCTTTTTAATTTTGAGATGATGGTATCCAGTCCGTAAATCACTCTTGGAGAATACCTCGGCCCCACTAAGCTGATCAAACATGTCATCAATTCTTGGCAGAGGATATTTCTTTTTGATTGTGACATCATTCAGCTGACGGTAATCCAGACGCATGCGGAGGCTGGTATCCTTTTTGTCCACGAAGATAGCGGGTGATCCCCATGGTGAAGAGCTGGGACGGATATATCCTTTCTGGAGCATTTCATCAAGCTGTTTCTTTAGCTCCACTAATTCTGAGGAAGGCATTACGTAATACTTCTTGTGTATTGGTGAGGTTCCGGGCACAAGATCTATTGCAAACTCAAGCTCTCGATCGGGTGGCATGCCTGGCAGTTCCTTTGGAAATACATCAGGAGACTCACTGACCACATGAATTAATTCCACTTCAGCCACTGCGGTTAAGACCATTTCTTTCGCGGGTATGCTTCTGCGAGCATGGAATTTTGTAGTCTGTCCTTCTCGGCTGGTCAAAGTGACTTCTCGGGTCACACAATTTATGCATACTTGATACTGAGTCAGCCAATTCGTACCCAAGATAACATCCAACTCAGCAGACTCAATAATTATCAAGGAAGTTAGAAAACAGACTCCATTGATACTGACTTCCAGATTACGGCAGACAAGATTGCTTCTCATTAAAGATCCCGGGGTTTGTACCAGCATATTCTTGCCCAAAAGTGAACAAGGAAATTTGTTTTGGGCAACAAAACTTCGAGAAATAAAAGTGTGGGAAGCCCCAGAGTCAAATAAAATCACTGCAGGTATGTTATTAACAGAAAACATACCAATGACGACTTCAGGGTTCTCTTGGGCTTCATCGGCGGAGATGTGATGCACGTATCCCGTGATGTTTTGCTGGTTCGGGCATGCCTCCATAAAATGGACTTGTGGCCGGAATATAGCATTCGACCGGTTGTTCTTGGGACACTGCTTGGTATAATGTCTGGTTTGCCCACAACTAAAGCAAGAATTGCTGCGCAGACGCTCCTCTTATACTGGGTTGGTTACAATGTTATTGACTTGAGTGGTGGTCTTGTTAACATTCTGTTGCCAATTGGGCTTGTATTCCACCTGAGTTTGTTGCCAGGTATGAGCCGTCTGCACTAGTTGTATTTCCTTCCTTGGCTCAAACTTGCGCTTGTGATCATTGTTGGCAGACTTATTATCCGATACAAGCTTGTGCTGTCTTTCGGCAATGAAAGCCTTGTTCACCAGGGTTTGGGAATCTAGGAAATCGAACATACAAAGAGTACACCTGAGTTGCGGGTTTAATCCACCAAGAAATCTGTCAATCTTTCTTTCTTCAGTGGCCACGTCATATAGGGAGTAACGTGACAGATGATTGAATTTTTGCAAATATTCACCCACAGACTGACTTCCTTGGAGGAGCGCGAGAAATTCACGCTGCTTAGTCTTCATAATTCCCGTAGGGATATGATATTTCTGGAATCGTTCCTTGAATCTTGACCAGGTGATTTCTTCATCAGCAGACCACATGGCTCTTTCATTTTCCCACCATATGGCAGTAGCACCTTCAAGATAATGAGTTGCAAATGGAACCTTATCTCGTTCTTCAGTACGAGCAATCTCAAGCTTCTTCTCCATTGTTCTCAACCAATCATCTGCATCCAAGGGATCAATACCCTGACTGAAACTGGGAGGCTTGGTCCTTTGAAAATCTGACAGCTTGGAGTGATGACCGGGCTGATTCCCATTCTGCTCAACCACAGCTTGAACTCTTCTTAATATTTCAATCAGATCATTATTCTGTCTTTCCTCAAACATACGCAGAATTTGCTCGATGGAGGGCAGATTTGGCGGTGGAGGCGGTGGTGGAACGTACGGCTCAGGTGAATGTCCTGCCTGTCGTGCGGAACGACGAACAAGAGAGCCCTCGCGAATGTTGCTACTGCTGCCTCCCCGCGTAATCCTATTATGATTTTTCCCACGGCAATGCAACCGAGATGAGAAGCATTCAAAATAAATTGGGGGAAAGCCAGCAAGAAAAGCCTGAGAAAAACCAAAATGACGATGAAAATACGGCAAATAAAATAGAGTTCCAACATAATTATACATAGACTCATCCATGAAAGATAACAACATGCTAAGTTCAACTACTCTCATAGATGAAACGAAACATCATGACTCATATAGCTACACCCGTACACCATCCTGAAGACTGCGAATACTCCGAAGCTCTACTGCTCTGCTGGTGCTACGGGGTCCTCTCTTGAAGCGGACTCGGATCCTGAACTAACGTGGTTAACTGAGACCTCCGGGGTTAAAAGTGACACGACGACGCTGCCTCGAGGGCTCTCACTCCGGGGCAGGTGTAGGGTGAAGCATAGGGGCTACAGGAGTGGTGATAAGTGAAACCCACTCAGCAGGAGCAATAAGTGCACTCACGATCACGATGCCCGAGCTACTCGGAGGAGTAACCGGTGAAACAGGGGAACTAGAATTGGCTGGAATATAGGGAGTAAATCCTACAGAGGCTGGAGTAGTGAATGATCTAGTGGAGGCTAAAGCAGTACGGGCACAAGTCAGCTCTCAAGCGAGCTCGTAGATCATAAGATAGCTAGTAGTGATATAACGAGAAAGGTGGCTAGCAACACTATCAGACTCCGGATCAATGATTGGGAAACGGACACGACCATTATCGTGCAGAGAAGGATAGTAGTAGAAACCTGGGTGGTTCTAATTCTGAACCTCGTTGTAGCGAAGCTCAACAAGGACCTCGAATGCAGCAAACTGGACAGCCTGAGAAGCGATAGAAGCACAACCACTCTGAGAGGTACGAGTGTAAGTGCTGGAATCGGAACTGGTGCGCAGAGTAGCCACGGCGTGATACTCACACACTGAGTCAGCTAGACGCTCCCGGTACACACGATAGGTTGGGTCATCACCGAGGGGGTACAGCCAACGCCACACGTTACGAAGGAGATGCGGCGACGTGTACGACATCAACTGCTACTGGCACGGATACGGCACCGGAGCCATCTACACTCACAACCATTAGCAGGATAGCATAAAAATAAGAGTTAGTGCATGCAATGCAACAACCAGCTACAAATGCTACCGACATTCAACTACAACTCGTATCTAGCATCTGGTTAACACGTCTTAGTCTAGCGTGGCCTACAGTCAGCGCGTGTCTGATACCAAGCGTTGTGGCACCCCGGCACAGAGCAACCGGTTTACCATGCATTGCCAGCCCAGAGACCTTGTCTTCAGGCAACACACAACATCTTGGTACAGAAAACAACCGCTTTATTGATTACTAGCGGATCAGAGTTTACATTACAACAGTTGTCGAGGCCAAGCGGCACACATGGTGCGGCTGAACAATATGTACATTATTTAGTGAACATAAAGGGCCTCGATCACGACAACTACACGGCAACGGAACAACGTCGTAGCCGAACTCCATAGCACATGGACACCGATGTGGACATGATCTAGACTCGGACATCACTCCTTTCCAACGGAACTTTCCTAAAATCTGGCATGACACGCCAGGTCAGTACATTGAATGTACTTGCAAGCTCACAACAAGCATAAACATAATGACAAACAATATCATGACAAATAACCAATTTATAACAATGCAACAATATGTCCAACATGCTGTGACCATGCTCTTGTGATAAAAGTCCCTCGGACTGGCTTACAAAACGTGATCGCTCCTGGATCACAAACATGCCAACCCAGAGACATCTCGTGATCCTTACGACGATCACCCCCACGACCAATATTTGGCCTCAAACCTTGATCCTTACTACGATCACAACCACGACCAATATTTGGCCCGTGATCCTTACGACGATCATAGCCACGACCAATATTTGGCCCGTGATCCTTATGGTGATCACATCCACGACCAATATTTGGCCCGTGATCCTTATGGCGATCAAAACCACGACCGTCCAAATCAACACGATGGCCTTCCCACCACCAACACAATGCAAACTTCATACTTAGTGTGCAAAATTCATTAAATGTTGACCCATGGTGTGACCTACTTTCGAGTGTGTCCTTAACCACGGACTCGGTTATCGATAGATTAATACACTCTGTAGAGGTAGCGCACTGGACCCACACCACGGAGCCCATGGCCTCGCACTCCTATTCGGGTGGACCAACAACATTCCAACGAAACCCCTCCATTGCCATGACACTCTCCCGGCGACTTCGACTCACTCCCCATTGGGCTAGTCCTGGGTGGCCCCGTGTCTACCAAAGACACAACAACCACCGTCATGGCCAAACGATCCCACACGGGGACCCGGTACCAAAATCTTAACAACGGGATCACAAGGTTATGCCTGCTTACCGGGCCAGGGACAGCACACCCATAACCTTCCCTAGTTGGAGGCACTGACCAGAGGCATGATAATGAAACGAATAAAGGCCGTCTCATACCGGCAAATGTGGTTGCACTGGGAAAGACTTGATTCAATGGCACCATGACCCGATCAACAACATATTCAAGTTGAGTTATTATCAGCTTCAACTTAAACTGAAAATAACTGGCGTCATAATGCCACGACATGCACAACTAACATATGCATCACATATCAACTGAAATGACTGAGTCAACTATGCTCACACTGAGCATCAACAACACATGATACTTCTCTGGTTAAGATCAAACCTCACTTCAACCAAAATCTTTTCTAGCAAATTTATCATTTTTACTCATGCAAGAAAATAATCTCACTAATTATTTATATCCATAACCATATTATCTTTTCATCACCCATAAACTAAATCCTTGTTAGTTTACCAACTAAGTTCACTTCAAACTTTTTGTAAATCAAGCATATTCACTTTAACAAGCATCTAACAGAATATTAATTAACATGTTAATAATTTAAATGCATGGATAGTCATTTGTTCAAGTAGAAAATCACAAATATTGTAATGGCATCATGAAAATGTTGTTGTGGCTTGCCTTAGTATAGATGAGGGTCACAATCCACCTGGTGATCCTCAAGACAAGCCTGACCTTCTAACAATAATTAAAAACACAAAAAGAGATCATGAAGAAACATTCTGAAATTCACCAGAAAATCTAGACAACCAGGAAAATCCCATCTTTGGTGAGCTGCTAGGTTTTTGGACAAAGAACACAATGCAAAAAGAATCAATGCATTTGGACTTATGGTTAAAAAGTTCTGGCTGTTTGAAGTTCTCTAGATTTAAATGAAATTTGAATTAAAAATAAACAGACTGGGGGGTGACGTCAAAGGCGTAAAAGCCCAGGGCGCCACCACTCATACCACTTCGTGCGCGTATAGAGTGGCTGACTAGCGGGCCCCGCTAGTCAGGTTAGGTGGAGGGGGATAGGGAAATAGAGAGCGGCGAGGCTTCGCCAGAGCGCACGCCGGCGGCGAGGGCTCTTGGGCCAAAACGAGAGGGAGGGATCGAGAGAGAAGATGAAGGCACACCTGCCCGTACCCGTAGAGTGGCTAGGGGTGGTCGGACGGCACCGGAAACATCCTCTCCAGTGGAGGCAGAGAGCAGCGGTCACCAGAGACGAAGACGACGATGACTAGGGGTGACTCCAGGGGCTCCAACCGGGCGTGACGGCACCACCGGAGAGTGGCGGAGGCCCTGGAAGGGTTGCCCTGGCCTGGGAGGGGTTGGAGCTGCGGGGATGACCCGAGTGGATCGCCGACGAGCTCGAGCTCGGGGACGGCAGCCTGCGGCCTTCCCGGCCAGGCTACGGCTTTCTACTAGCTTGTGGAGTGTG
>NC_057798.1:436770561-436808819 GCF_018294505.1 Triticum aestivum
CTGTCTGCGGCGCCCGACGGCGAACGGCGTCAAAGAGAGCGGGGGAAGAAGACACAGCTCACGCGGGGACTGTTGGCGAGCGCGGATGAGCACAGGGGCGAGAGGAAGACGACGAGCATAGTGCGCTGCGCACTGTGGTGTTGGCCGGACCGTGCCCGTGCCCACTGCGGTGATCTCCGGCATCAGCACGTGCCAAGGAGGAGTTAAATGAGTAGAGACGATGAAGGTGGCGCGGTTTGGCACGCTCAGGCAGGCTGGGCAGCGAGCACGCGTGCAACGGAACGCTCGGTGGCACTCAGAGCGCGTGTTTTGCATGCCAGCACGCCTGGACGAACGCGGTCACCGCGTGAACTATGACCTCAAGCCAACCTAAGCGCAAACTTCATGTCTGGCGTGTAGTCCGTGGTAGTTTTGAGTGTTACCAGGCTTGGGTTGGGTTTCAGGTGCATTAGAAATGAGTTTACACTCCAGGTAAGTTTCTAGACAGTAACTTTGAAGGTTTACTGTGGTCAAACCACTCGGAGTTGAGGGCTGGGCTTTGGAAGCTAGTGAAATGGTAGTTGTTGTAGAAACTACCATTCCTGTCCAGAAATGAAAATATTTTCTGTAGCCCCAATATTCCAAAAAGTGATGAAATATTTTTCATCAGAAAGGTGCCCTAGGGTTCAAAGAATAATTGGGATTTTTGTTAGGATTTTAGGGGCAAGAAAAATTAGGGTTGCTTTGGAGCACGAAGGGCTATCAAGGGTTTAGGAGGGGAAAATGAGTATTTTTCATTAAAGAAAAATATTCCAAATGATATTTTGGGATGAACCAGAGATGGAGTGATGGTTTGAGAGGGGGATTAAGCACTTGGGTGAAAGTCAAGGGGTACCCAAGTGGTTAAGTCCAAATGAAAGATTCAAAAACTCCAAACTTCAAATTCAAACCAACTGAAAATTAGGAAAAAGAGAGAGGGCAAAAACCAGGCTATCATAGAGCTGGACACGATTCTTGTGTTCAAAGATTATTTTGGAGTATTCAGAGAAGGAACCCGCCTTGCAATGTTGAAGACAATCTGCGCGCGGGACACCTTGTGATTGAAGCCTGGTTCAGGGGCTACTGAGGGAGTCCTGGATTAAGGGGTCCTCGGGCGTCTGGCCTATTGACCTAGGCTGGACTAATGGGATGTGAAGATACAAGACCGAAGACTCTCACCTGTGTCCGGATGGGACTCTCCTTAGGAATGGAAGGCAAGCTTTGTGTCCGGATATGAAGATTCCTTTCTATGTAACCAGCTTTGTATAACCCTAGTCTCCTCCGGTGTCCATATAAACCGGAGGGCTTAGTCCGTAGAGGCAATCATAATCATATAGGCTAGACTTCTAGGGTTTTAGCCATTACGATCTTGTGGTAGATCAACTCTTGTAATACTCATATTCATCAAGATCAATCAAGCAGGAAGTAGGGTATTACCTCCATAGAGAGGCCCCGAACCTAGGTAAACATCGTGTCCCCCGCCTCCTATTACCATCGACCTTAGACGCACAGTTCGGGACCCCCTACCCGAGATCCGCCGGTTTTGACACCGACAGTTACCATCACTGGGCATGGCTATACAGAGGCAGGCAAACCCACTGTCCTATCCAAGCACAACGCCAAGGAAGAAATTTCCATTGCTGACAAGGGCAAGTGGTCCACCAATCTAGACAGTTATGCCAATTTCAGTGCCCAAGAGATTCACTCTGTGCATTTGAACCATCTTTACACAAGCCAGGACTATGAAGCCGGCTTAGTAAACTTGATGAAGGAACGCTCTGAGGTAAACACTGCAACTCTTTTTCATATAAATACACTTCCTATTAGCCGCCAAGTTTATTGGACATGATAGAATAGAATGTGCTATAAATTTCAATAGCTTTATAGATCAATTGCAGTAGCCCCCAAGGGCCGGTTTATGCTTTCAAGATAAACCGAGACTTCCAATAGCAGTACTTCAACTTTGCATGTGTAGCCCCCAAGGGCCAGCTTAATCGGTCAAGATGAGCCGAGACTTTAGATAATAACAATTGAATTTCTCATCCGTAGCCCTCAAGAGCCGGCTTAATCTGTGAAGATAAGCCAGGTCTCAATACCATACGTATCCAAAAAAATCCTTAGCATATAGCCCCTATGAACCGGCTATAGTCATCATATAGTAATCAGGGCATCATAAACTTGTCTTAAAAAAGAGCAAGGTGCATTAGCCCCCAAGTACCAAGTAAAATACTTGTATTGTGCTTGGGACTTTTCAAATATACCCATTGTAACCTCACTCATTGTTTATCTCTTGTAGGCCGAGCTTAATGGCAAAGAATCCCAAGTCGCCGACCTTCAAGAAAACATCAAGTCTCAGCAAGCAGAAACCTCCAAAGCCAAAAATGAGCTGACCACTGCTTTAGCAGATATGGAGAGGCTGAAAAAAGACTTCAAAGCTGATCAAGCAGGCTGGGAAACAGAGAAGTCAGCCCTATTGAAGAGAGCAGAGGATGATGAAGTGGCTCTTAAGCTGGTAGCTGAAGACCTCACCGGCTTAAAACATCAAGTCAATGCCATGACAGCTGCCATATTTGGTAAGTAACTCCATCTCAATATTTGCTTTGAATGCATTTTAATCAATATTCATCCGGCTTATAATTTTTGTCTTGATGATGTAGGCTCCAGAGTTGCCCACCTTGGCAGTGACATGCGCAAGAAATTGAAAGCCGCCTACATGCTCATAGAGCAGTTATACACTGGCGCACAACAAGCCATCTGCATAGCCGCTCACAAGAAACAACCTCCAACTCTCATCAAGGATACATTGGAGAAGCTATCTGTGCTGCCTCTACGGATCAAAGAGTTGAAGAAGTCAGCTGCAAGAGCCGGTGCACTCACTGCGCTAACTCTGACCAAAGCATGGCAAGCCGATCTTGAGCCAGCAGATTTGGCGAACGGCTATCCGAGCGTCAAAGAGGACGGGTCACCCTTCAGCGTAGAAGACTTTCCCACAATAGGAAGAGAAATGCGTCCTCTGGCGAGTAAGCTGGCTGAAGATACCAATATTTCACATTATCAGCCGGTTTACGATGCTGATAATAAGAAGGTCAAGGCGCCGGTTCACGATTCACACGACCTGACTCCTCCGATCCGTAAGCACACTTTTGCCCCTGATGTTGACCCATCAACACTTATAAGTGATGAAGATGTATTCAGAGCTTTGACTGGGATCAACAGGGCAACCACTGATTTCCAGCCAGTGGGTGAAGAGGAGCAGGATGAACCGGTGCTGGACGATCCACAACCTTCAACTCATCAAAGCCAAGATCAGTAAGCCGCATGCCGGCTTAGCATCTGTTCTCTGTGAGACTGCCAAAACAATTATTCTTTTGGGCCATCAGTTGCCTTGTAATAGGCTAGCTGTCAAACAATTTATCTGCCATGCCATCAGGCATGTTTACTTGCCAAACTCTTTGATGAGCTGTATTGATCTTCCTTGATGATCTAATATTCAAGCTCATAGTCACTATCAATTTTTGCCTAAGCATATTGTCATATACCCTGCATACAAACAGAGCACAAGTACCTTGGAGGTTTACCCGAAGGTGGGTCAAAAATCCCCATATAACAAACCACTGGTGACTATATCATCCAGAACCAGGGCCGGTTTATCAAAACCTCATATAAATATAACAAAATAAATATCATACCTGAGATACTTATGTGTATTGCCGGCTTACAAGGCGAAATGCTATAAGGGCAACAATCCCAATATAGAGCGCATCACTCTGTGTAATTTATCCACGTAGCCGGCTTACAACGCCTTCGATGTAATTCCATGAATATAAACATCACACACTGGCGACTCTATGTCCAAAGCCAGGCCGGGTTATCAAAACACTAGATTTTATCAAACAAAGATCAAGGCATCATGGCCTGAATCGAATTCCGACCATATATCAATATGGCACAAATAAGTCATCAAAAATATTCAAAGACAAAAGAAACAAAAAAATCAAGGCATTCAAAGGCTGCCAGGTCTCAACATCAAGTGCTATTCAAGGGCTGCACAACCACTGAGTTATTCCTTAATTCAAACCTGTAAGTCGGGCCTCACATGAACAAATCGCCGTTTTAACTTTGACAAGTTCACGGTCTTTAAAAGATTAACTATCAAGCGTATGGCGAGTCATTCCAGGATTACCTGGTTGGAGTGGCAAACTTACACACACAGGATAACCCAGTTTGTTGGTGAGTACACCTGGCAATCAAGCCTATTACTAGGGACAACAAAGCTTTTGTTCATTTAACAAAAAGCCCCCAAGTAATATTGTGATTCAGGCGTATAAGCCATATCAATAGGGTAGTCATATCTATGCTCAATGAGCAGGAAGCCCCCAAGTTTTTGCAATCAAGGCGTACAAGCTGGATCAAAAGGGTCATAGCTATGCTCAATGAGCAGGAAGCCCCCAAGTGACCTTATGAACTAAATAATGACTTAGATTCTCAGAAATGAAATGATAGAGGCCCTGAATCATCAGGGACGTCGGCTTTATTATACTAATCAAAATATATACATTGATAAAAGTATGTACATCACAAGAGCCAGTGGCTCAGGTGTAATAAGGCCAAAGATGAGCAATATTCCACGGCCGGTGGGTCTCCTCCTCCGACGTGCGTGAGTCCTTGTGGTCTCGAACATCGATAAGGTAGTATGACCCGTTGTTCAGGTTTTTGTTTACCACAAAGGGCCCTTCCGAAGGTGGGGATAACTTGTGCATGTCAGTTTGATCTTGGATGAGCCGGAGCACCAGATCTCCTTCTTGAAAGGTCCTGGTCTTAACCCGGCGGTTGTGATAATGATGCAAATCTTGCTGATAATCACTGAACGAGCCGCCGCAAGGTCACGCTCCTCATCTACCAGGTCAATAGCATCCTGACGTGGCTTCTCATTATCAGCTTCAACATAAGCCGCCACACGAGGCGAGTCATGAAGTATGTCACTAGGGAGAACCGCCTAAGCTCCATAAACCATGAAGAAAGGCATGCAACCCGTAGATCTATTGGGTGTGGTATTAATACTCGGAATCACTGAAGGCAACTCCTTCACCCAACAACCCAGTGTCCTCTGCAAAGGGGCCAGAAGCTGGAGCTTGATACCTATCAAGATTTCTTGATTAGCTCATTCAGCTTGGCCATTAGACTGGGGGTGAGCCACTGATGACACATCAAGCCGGATATGCTCTTGTTGACAAAATTCTTTCATTGCCCCCTTAGATAGATTATTACCATTATCAGTGATGATACTATGAGGATATCCAAAACGAAAGATCACCTTTTTGATGAATTGAACCGCTGTGGCTGCATCATATTTGCTAACCGGCTCAGCCTCAACCCACTTTGTAAACTTGTCAACTACTACCAAGAGGTGAGTCTTTTTACCCTTAGACCTTTTGAAAGGCCCAACCATATCCAGCCCCCAGACTGCAAATGGCCAAGTAATTGGAATCATCCTCAATTCTTGAGCCGGCACATGAGCTCGTCTTGAAAATTTCTGACAACCATCACACTTACTGACCAGATCTTCTGCATCAGCATGAGCCATCAGCCAATAAAACCGACCACAAAAAGCTTTAGCAACAAGAGACTTAGAGCCAGCGTGATGACCGCAATCTCCTTCATAAATCTCCCTTAAAATTTCACGGCCCTCCTCATGAGAAATGCATCATTGAAACACCCCTATAACACTGCATCTGTGAAGCTCACCATTGACAATAGTCATTGAGTTAGACCTCTGGGTTATCTGCCTGGCCAAAGTTTCACCCAAAGGTAACTCACCCCGGGTCATATAAGCCAAGTATGGAACAGTCCAATCAGGGATAACATGAAGAGCCGCTACCAACTGTGCCTCCGGGTCAGGAGCTGCCAAGTCCTCCTCTGCAGGAAAATTTACTGATGGGTTATACAAAACATCAAGGAAAACATTAGGAGGCACCGGCTTATGCTGAGACCCCAGCCGGCTTAAAGCATCAACATCCTCATTTTCCCTGCGCTCAACATGCTCCACTTGATAACCTTTGAAGTAAGCAGCAATAGTATCAATCTCTCGGCGATAAGCCGCCATGAGTGGATCCTTTGTATCTCAAGTCCCTGACACCTGCTGAGCCACCAAATCTGAGTCTCCAAAGCATCTTACCCGTCTTAGATTCATCTCTTTAGCCATCCAAAGACAATGGAGTAAGGCTTCATACTCAGCTGCAGTGTTAGTACAAGGGAACATCAACCTTAAAACATAACAAAATTTATCACCTCGTGGGGAAGTCAATATAACTCCAGCCCCCGAGCCTTCCAATTGCCTGGATACATCAAAATGAATAGTCCAATATGTATTGTCCGGCTTATCCTCAGGCGTCTGCAGCTCTGTCCAATCATTGATAAAGTCCACAAATGCTTGAGATTTGGTAGCCGTCTGAGGCACATACTTCAAGCCATGGAGTCCAAGCTCAATGGCCCACTTAGCTACCTGACCTATGGCTTCTCTGTTTTGAATAATATCCCCTAATGGAGCAGAGATAACCACAGTGATGGGATGACCAAGGAAATATTGCTTCAACTTGCGACTAGCCATGAACACATCGTAAACCAGTTTCTGCCAATGTGGGTATCTCTGCTTAGACTCAATGAGCACCTCACTAACATAATAAACCGGCCTTTGAACTGGATACTACTTGCTGACTCCTTCCTTTCAACCACAACTGCCACACTGACAGCCCTGTTGTTTGCAGCCACATATAACAGCAAGGGCTCCTTCTCAATAGGAGTTGCAAGAACCGGCGGCTCAACCAGTTGTTTCTTAAGCGCCTCAAACGCCTCATTAGCGGCATCGCTCCAGACAAAGTCATCTGTCTTTTTCATCATCTGATACAGAGCGATAGCCTTCTTGCCCAGGCGGCTTATAAATCCGCTCAAGGCCGCGATACGACCCGCCAAACGCTGGACGTCATTGATACACACCGGCTTAGCCAAAGAAGTGATAGCCTTGATCTTTTCCGGGTTAGCTTCAATGCCCCTCTCAGAAACCAAGAAACCTAATAACTTGCCTGTTCGCAAGCCAAAAGCACACTTGGCCGGGTTAAGCGTCATTTTATAGACCCGGAGGTTGTCAAAGGTCTCTTTCAGATCCTCAATCAATATCTCCTTCTTCCTGGATTTCACAACAATATCATTCACATAAGCGTGAACATTGCGCCCAATCTGGCCATCGAGGAAATTCTGAACACACCGTTGGTAAGTCGCCTGGGCACTCTTGAGCCCAAAGGGCATAGACACAAAGCACAAGGCTCCAAAGGGAGGGATGAAAGTTGTCTTCTCCTAGTCCTTAACTGCCATTTTGATCTGATGATACCCAGAATAAGCATCCAAAAAACTCACATGCTCACAACCCGCCGTCACATCAATAATCTGATCAATACGCGGGAGAGCAAAAGGATCAGCCGAACAGGCCTTGTCAAGGTTTGTATAATCCACACACACATACGCCAAGTGCCATTTTTCTTAAGTACTAGCACCGGGTTAGCCAACCATTCAGGATGAAAAACATCAATGATGAAACCTGCCGCCAAGAGCCGGGTGTCGGTGTCAAAACCGGCGGATCTCGGGTAGGGGGTCCCAAACTGTGCGTCTAAGGCTAATGGTAACAGGAGGCAGGGGACACGATGTTTTACCTAGGTTCGGGCCCTCTCGATGGAGGTAATACCCTACTTCCTACTTGATTGATCTTGATGATATGAGTATTACAAGAGTTGATCTACCATGAGATCGTAGAGGCTAAACCCTAGAAGCTAGCCTATGATTATGATTGTTGTTGTCCTACAGACTAAACCCTCCAGTTTATATAGACATCGGAGGGGGCTAGGGTTACACAGAGTCGGTTACAGAGAAGGAAATCCACATATCCGAATATCCATGATTGCCCTCCACGCAAAGGAGAGTCCCATCCGGACATGGGACAAAGTCTTCAATCCTATATCTTCATAGTCCAACAGTCCGGCAAAAGTATATAGTCTGGCTGTTCGAGGACCCCTTAATCCAGGACTCCCTTAGTAGCCCCTGAACTAGGCTTCAATGACGATGAGTCCAGCGCGCAGATTGTCTTCGGCATTGCAAGGCGGGTTCCTTCTCCGAATATTCCATAGAAGATTTAGGACACAAAGATCGTGTCCGGCTCTGCAAAACAAATTCCACATACCACCGTAGAGAGTATAATTTTCCACAAATCTAAACTGCCGACAACTTTTATGATATCACGCCATGGTCCGGTCTTTATTCGAACCATTTTCATAACCAGCCACTACACGCGCTGCGAGGCGGTTTTATTGGCACGTCTTATCGAAGCAGAGATTGTGTCCCCCTTATCACGGGATTCTCATCAATACAGGTGTGGGTAACCCAACCGTGGTTGTTTAATATGACTCCTTGATTTTAGGCAAGTCCCAAACGGTCACGCGGGGGACGGTTGATATGCGTCCTCTTTATAAAGGGGGGCCAAGGCCTGTCCTTTTCTTTCCACGCTCAATCCTTCCCCTCCCGTACCTCGAGTTCCAATACCCAAGGCTCAAGCTAAAGCACTTCGGTCCTTCGACCATGTCCGGATCCAATCAAGGCCGGTGAATGGCCTCCTCCGTCACAGAGGAGGACATTCGGAAGCTTAGGGAGGCCAGGTATCTCACCGCCGAGATTCCGCAGAGGCTACCTGCTCAAGGCAGGTCGTCCCCACTCCCGAACCTAATGAGAGCGTTGTTTTTATCTCCCACTTTCTCCGAGGGCTAGGTTTTAGCATTGATCCCTTCATAAGAGGGCTCATGTTCTACTACGAACTAGATTTCCACGATCTAGCTCCGGACTCCGTCCTTCACATCTCGTCGTTTATCATCGTATGTGAAGCCTTCCTCCGCACCACCCCCACTTTGGCCTATGGCTCAAGACCTTCAATGTGAGGCCGAGGGTGATGGAAGGGCGTCACGTGGAGTGCGGAGGCGCTATAATAAGCAAAGGCGCTGAGGGAGTCCTGGATTAGGGGGTGTCCAGATAGCCGAACTATCACCGTTGGCCGGACTGCTGGACTATGAAGATACAAGATTGAACACTTCGTCCCGTGTCCGGATGGGACTTTCCTTGGTGTGGAAGGCAAGCTTGGCGATACGGATATGTAGATCTCCTACCATTGTAACCGACTCTGTGTAACCCTAACCCTCTCCGGTGTCTATATAAACTGGAGGGTTTTAGTCCGTAGGACGAACAACAATCATACCATAGGCTAGCTTCTAGGGTTTAGCCTCTTTGATCTTGTGGTAGATCTACTCTTGTACTACCCATATCATCAATATTAATCAAGCAGGAGTAGGGTTTTACCTCCATCGAGAGGGCCCGGACCTGGGTTAAAACATCGTGCCCCTTGTCTCCTGTTACCATCCGCCTAGATGCACAGTTCGGGACCCCCTACCCGAGATCCGCCGGTTTTGACACTGACATTGGTGCTTTCATTGAGAGTTCCTTTGTGTCATCACCTTTAGGCCCGATGGCTCCTTTGATCATCAACAACGATGCGGTCCAGGGTGAGACTTTTCTCCACGGACAGATCTTCGTATTCGGCGGCTTTGCACTGCGGGCCAATTCACTTGGCCATCTGGAGCAGATCGAAAGCTACGCCCCTGGCCATCAGGTCAGATTTGGGAGTTTGAACTACACGGCTGACATCCGCGGAGACTTGATCTTAGACGGATTCGAGCCACAGCCAAGCGCGCCACACTGTCTCGATGGGTATGATCAAGCTCTGCCGCCGAACAGTGCCCTGGAGGCCGCACCAGCGTCCGCTCTGACCCTTAGCTCGGAGCCGACTTCGCCGATCGAGGACGAGTGGCTGGACACCACCTCGGGGGCTACGATCTCTACGGCGATTGAGCCGAACACCATCCCTGTCCTTTGCAAAGCCCGTGACTCCGAGGTGCCGGACTCCTCTCCGGACTCCGAACCTCCCGCGCCCCTACCAATCAAATCCAATTGGGCGCCTGTTATGGAGTTCACTGCCATGGACATCTTTTAGTACTCGCCCCTTGGCGACATCCTGAATTCACTATGTCTCTCTCTTTATTAGGAGAGCCCTGGCCGGACTATGGTCAGGAAGGTTGGGATGTGGACAACGAAGAAATTCAACACCCACCCACCACCCACTTCATAGCCACTGTCGAAAGTTTAAACGACGTGCTCAATTTTGACTCCGAAGACATCGACGGTATGGATGACGATGTAGGAGATAACCACGAACCAGCACCTACAGGGTATTGGACAGCCACCCCATCTCACGATGTATACATGGTGGATACACCTAAAGGAAGTGACGACAAGGAACGACGGGACGCTATGAAGGATAAATCCCTCGAAAAGCAGTCAAGACGGCGACGAAAGTGCCGCACAAAGTCCCGCCTCGACAAAGACGGCGGCCATACAGACCCAGCCATAGAGCAGGTCGAACCGGTGGACGAAGAACATGCCATTGAACAACCGTCCGAACAGGACAACTTGGATAAACAATCCGTCCCCGGCGAAGATAACAGTCCGGACGATCTCACACCGAACAAGTTGTTGGAGCAGAAGAACCTCCACAAAAGGCTCGTCGCCACTGCGTGTAGCCTGAAAAAGCAGAAACAGAAGCTCAAAACAGTGGAAGATGCACTCAGAATCAGATGGAGCAAAGTACTCAACACCGCAGAGAAATACGATGACAGTCACCAAACAAAGAGCTACCCGAAGCGCAAACTACAGCCCGAATTCAATGAGGAGGCCTTAGAGCCCCCGCAACCAAAGAACAAAGAGGCCGCCCGGTCGGATAGACGACCACATGACAAGCATAGAGCGGCAAGCGGCGCCGCACACAAGCCATCACGCGATCCGCATAAGGATTCGCATCAAAAGGATGGCCCAGTTAGGTCCATCTACGAGCCAAGAAAGCAAGCTCTTCTAAGCAATGCAACACGCCAAATATCCGAACATCACGACACACCGAAATATAGGGGTGCCGCACACCCCCTATGTTTCACCGATGAGGTGCTGGATCACGAATTTCCAGCGGGATTTAAACCCGTAAACATAGAAGCATACGACGGAACAACAGACCCTGGTGTCTGGATTGAGGATTACATCCTCCACATACACATGGCTAGAGGAGATGATCTCCATGCCATAAAATACTTACCCCTCAAGCTCAAAGGGCCAGCACGGCACTGGCTTAAAAGCCTCCCTGAAAATACCATTTGAAATTGGGAAGAGCTCGCGGATGCTTTTCGGGCAAATTTTCAAGGGACTTATGTCCGCCCTCCGGATGCAGACGATTTAAGTCACATAACTCAACAACCCGGAGAGTCAGCCTGCAAATTCTGGAACGGGTTCCTCACCAAAAAGAACCAAATAGTCGACTGTCTGGACGCCGAAGCCTTAGTAGCTTTCAAACACAACGTCCGAGATGAATGGCTCGCCAGGCACCTTGGCCCAAAAAAGCCAAGAACAATGGCTGCACTAACAAGCCTCATGACCCGCTTTTGCGCGGGAGAGGATAGTTGGCTCGCAAGATGTAGTACAAGCGACCCAAGTACATCCGAAGTCAGAGATGGAAACGGGAAACCATGACGCAGCAACGACCAGCGCCGGACAAGGGGAAACAGCCCGAAGAGCACGGTAGTCAACGCCGGATTCAAAAGCTCTCGGCAGAATCATAAAAAACTGCCCCTCCAGGATAACAGCCACGAGCTATCCAACTTAAACAAAATCTTGGACAAAATATGCCAAATCCATAGTACCCCCGGGAAGCCTGCAAACCATACCCACAGAGATTGTTGGGTCTTCAAGCAGTCCGGAAAACTCAATGCCGAACACAAGGGGCTCGACACACCAAGCGAGGACGATGACGAACCCCACAAGCAGAGCACTAGAAAACAAAAGAATTTCCCACAAGAAGTCAAAATAGTAAACTCACTTCAAGTGAAAAAAGGGAAAATCAGAACGGCGCCCATAGAAATACGCGCCACACGGCCTATCCCAGCAGAGTCCCAACATTGGTTGTCAAAACCAATCACCTTTGATCATCAGGATTACTCCGGAAGTATCCGGAATGCAGGATGGACTGCCCTAATATTAGATCCTATAATCGACGGACTCCAATTGACAGAAGTCCTAATGGACGGCAGTAGTAATCTAAACCTGCTATACTAGGACACAATCCACAAAATGGGGATAGACCCAACCAAAATTCGCCACAGCGACACCTCCTTCAAGGGGGTAATGCCAGGCCTATATGCCCATTGTACGGGCTTCCTACTGCTTGAAGTTGTGTTCGGCTCATCCGACAACTTCCGCCGCGAAAAGGTAACCTTCCATATCGCCCCATTCAAAAGTAGCTATCAAGCACTATTGGGACATGAAGCTTTCGCTCGCTTTAACGCAATACCGCATTATGCATCTCTTACACTTAAAATGCCCGGTCCACGCGACATCATCTCATTAAAGGGAAATATCAAGTGTTACTCGAGCACAGAAGAACGTGAGACTGCCTGGACAGTCACACACTAATCCGGCTCCGCTAAACCAAGCACCTGAACAGGTCATTCGGACCCCGGACACGGCTAGACGAGTCCGGCGTAAACATATGAAGGCCTACTAGCCGCACACCCCCGTACAAGGGGTTGCATGCATGTACAACAAGAGACAATAAAGCTCAATTTTATTCGCTTTTTGAATCGTACTCCGTTTATTTAATATAAAGTACATTTTTCGCACGATCTTTCTTCAACTAATTTCTTCTCTTTTATAGATGAACACCATGCTACACCCGTCCTGGATATGGCACAACGGAGACACAGGCACAGACGTGCAGTAGGGACCCGTTGCAAGGATTATTTTCAGATTAAGAACTTGTGTAAACCTTTTTTACTGTCTCTTGTTGATACACATCCCCTGGTTTCTTGCTATAACCGAGGAGGAGGCTGGTGTTTTGGCATCGGCCGCGTCAGAATTTTTTTGCGCGTACTTGGACACCAGGGGCTTAGGGCATTGTTCTGCCGTTTTCATAAAGACCGAATACCTTAGGGAGTGTTCGGTGTCTCGAGTTAGGCCTTATATGCATCAGCTCCGAATCATGTCTTTGGTCAAATGTTGGGTTTGCCCGGCTCTTGTGTTTTGCTGGCTTACGTTCCGTTCTATCGGCTAACGCGGCACCAGGAGAACTACTACGATTGTGCCCCAGTTCGGCCTGGTGAGCACCTCAGTAGAGAAAGCCGAAAACTGACTGTCATGATATAGCGTGAGACTGGTCAACCACTCGATGACCCACTGGAATGTTTAGAATTCCTCCGCATTAATGATGGACCGTTTCCCGGTCAGGCACATACGTGCCCCGAATTCGGGAGAGCGAGGTGCCCCTAGGGGCTATATAGTAGCCCCACCATCGAACTCCTATGGCTAAGTGAAAGTGATAAAGCATTATAGTCCGGTTGCCTAGTTTGCTACGCTATCACCTCCTTTACAGGACCAAGACGTTGGATTAAGTGTGAAAATGCTCCTTTTTGCAAACACCCCCGCACTATGTGCGTGGGGGCTGAAGCCGAAGACTGCCATCTTTCAGGTTATATACACATATACATTAACGGCCGCACAGGAGGTACTTTAATACTTGAACGCACAAGTATAAAAGCCCTTATATTATATTGAAACATTGTTTCACAAATCATACATGTCACTAGAACATAATATCCTTTGAGCACTGCGTCTCTATTAAACGAGGGCCCTGCAGGACTTCCTCAAAATAGTGCTCGACAGGTACTCAGCTTCTGTCTGAATCCTGGGATGCAACATCGGTGGCCTTCATCTCCGCCCAGTATGTCTTGACATGGGCAAGAGCCATCCGCGCACCCTCTTCGCATGCTGACCGCTTCATTGCACCAATATGCGGCACCGCACCAAGGAATTGCTGCACCAAGCCAAAATAACTCTTCGGCTCGGGCCTGTTCGGCCACAAATGAGTCACGACATCCTTCATGGCAAGTCCGGACAACCTATTCAGCTCAGCCCATTCAGCCAAACGATCGGTCAATGGAAGCGGACGCTCTGGACTATGGAACTGCGACCAAAAAAGCTCTTCCATTCCATGATCCTTTTGGCCTCGGAAGTGTTTGGCCGCGTCTGCGGCACTCGCCGCCAAGTCCAGATAAGCATCCTCCGCACCCCACAGCTGGCCCAACGGAGCATACTTGGGATCTATGAATATTCTCTGCAGTAGAAAAGGCTTTCCAGCCGCAATATCTTCGGCCTGACGTAGCTCCTCTTTTATAGCTCTCATCGCAGAGCGAGCATCCTTGGCCTCAGTAGCGACCTTTTTCAGGTCCTCTTGTTCCGCTCGACCTTCTTTTTCAAGAAGCTCACAACGGTCGGCAGCATTCTTCAACTTTACGGCCATCTCGGCCATTTCTTTCTTGCTTCGGCAGTGAGCAGCCTGTTCGGCTCTCAGCTCTTCGGCCGCTTTTAAGGCAGCCGCATCACTTTTCCGGGCTTGCTCCTTGGCTCGGGCGAGTTCCGCCCGAAGGTTCTCCATGGCAGTGGCATCATCTGCATCAAGCATACATGTTGTAAGGCACAGACATTAAGCTACCTTACCGGGTGTCCGCGGAGAAGCTGCATACCTTGTGACTCGTCAAGCCGCTTATTGACAAGTGCGATGTCAGAATCCGCCACGTCAAGTTGCCACTTTAGTTCGGAAAATTCATCAGTCCGGCTTGCCACCGGACGCTTCGCCACCTACATAGGAAGAGCGCGTATTATACCTGGGATTATGATCCTTGGCGCGCTGTCATTTTGGACAACGCACCGAGTCTCAGCGGCTACTATCTATACAGGGCGCATTGTATATGCAAAACTGTCAGAAGGTACATCATTTTGCGTACCTCAAAACCCGTCAGTAAACTTATGATGGCGTCATGCAATCCGCTTTCAGCGGATGAAATCCTTTCAATCACCGTACCCATTAGCGCACGGTGATCTTCCGAGATAGATGCTCACCCGAGCAGATCTTTCAGCTCCTCCGACTGTACACCAGTCGGTGCCGGACTCGTCCGACGCCTTTTTCGAAGGCTGGATGCGGAGGGCTTGGAGGGGACATACGACTGCCTTCGGGCCCCGCCGGATTCGGAGAAACCCTCCGCGATGACACCTCAAGGTCGTCCACCTTGCATGACGGTACAGCAGGCGGAGGCGTTTCGCTCTCCATCATCTCCGGATCAAGATCCCTTGAGGACAAGCTCTGCTGAGAAGGGCTGAGATCCGAACTACAAGGAAAAATTTCGGTTATCTTCAGAGATAAAATAGGGATGTCTCTCATTTTAAGAAAATGCCCCTCTTTACTTATGGCTCGCTGGAGGGCTCATCTCCTTGGGGAAATAGTGCGGCCGGGGCATCTCCCGGCGCAGGACCCTCTGGCGAGGATTTCTTCCCCCGCTTCGAGGCCTTGGTCTCCGGATCTTCAGAAGCGGTCCTCTTCTCCCCTTGGAGGGAGGGATTCTCGATCCCTCCTTTCTTGATAAACTCCTTCACGGAGGCAGTAGCTCCCTTGTTCCCCCCTTCGCCTTCTTCAAAAGGCGCAGCCTCTAGCATCCTGGTTAACACAGGATCCGACGTGGTCTCAGGGAGGGGGGCCGGACACCGGATTAGTTTTGCTTTCGCTATCCACTCCTGTTCAAGGGACATCTCTTTTAAAGGCAAGTTTATGATAGATATACGGATAGCATGTCCGGGTACAGGACTACTTACTTGAGTATCCGGGCGATTGCAGCTCAGACCTGTGTCCTCGGTCAAGTCCGGGCACATTGCTTGTGATCCGAAGAACAGTTGGTACATCACCACGGGCGTTACGCCCATAAGATGTTGGAGAGCTCGTGATCCCTCCAGATTGAACTCCCACAGGCGGAGGGGGCGACGTTTGCAGGGCAGGGTGCGACGAATCAGCATGACCTGCGCTACTACGACCAGATTGATCTCTCTCTCTAGGAGGTCTCGAATACGGCCCTGCAACAAGGGCACGTCCTTGGACGGCCCCCAGTCGAGCCCTTTGTTGACCCATGACGCCAGCCGCGGTGGAGGACCCGAGCGAAAGGCAGGTGGCGCCAACCATTTGGTGCCCCTCGGAGCTGTGATATAAAACCACTCTTGTTGCCACAAATTGAGCTCCTCTTGAAAAGAGCCCTCGGGCCATGGAGCGTCAACATTCTTGCTTATAACAGCCCCTCCGCACTCTGCCTGCTGCCCCCTGATCATCTTCGGTTCCACTTTGAAGGTTTTGAACCACAACCCAAAGTGAGGGGTAATGCGGAGGAAGGCTTCACATACGACAATGAACGATGAGATGTGGAGGATGGACTCCGGATCCAAGTCATGAAATTCCACCCCATAAGAAAACATGAGCCCCCTCATGAAGGGGTCCGTCGGGAAGCCTAACCCCCGAAGGAAGTGAGACATGAACACCACGCTCTCACCAGGCTTGGGAGTGGGAATAACCTGCCCTTGGGCAGGCAGCTTGTGTGAAATTTTGCCGGTTAGATATCGAGCGTCTCTCAGCTTTAGCACGTCTTCTTCCGTGATGGAGGAAGGCATCCACCGGCCTTGCAGGTCGGAGCCGGACATCCTCGGAAGTACGGAGCGCCTGAATCTAGAGCTTTGGGTGTTGGAACTCGAGGCGAGGGGCGGATCCGATTGAGATTGAAAGAAAGGAGCGGGCCTTGGTCTCGTTATAAAGAGGTTGAATACCAAGAGCCCTCCCCGTGACCGTTCAGGACTCGCCTTTGATAGAGGAGGCGCGCCAACGGGCACGACTGGATTACTCACACCCGTATTAATGAGAATCCTGGAATAAGGGGACACGATCTCTGCTTTCACAAGACGTGCTAAAGAAACCGCCTCGCTAAACACGCTGAGGTGGGACAGTAAAAACGATTCCAATAAAGGCTTGGCCGTGGTGTGACATCACACCGCAGAATACGTCAGCAGATTGAATTTGTGTAAAGATTATCCTTGTGTTCAAAATCTTCTATGAAGTATTCGGAGGAGGAACCCGCCTTGCAATGCCGAAGACAATATGCGCGCTGGACTCATCGTCATTGAAGCCTGGTTCAGGGGCTACTGAGGGAGTCCTGGATTAGGGGGTATCCGGATAGCCGAACTATCACCGTTGGCCGGACTCTTGGACTATGAAGATACAAGATTGAAGACTTCGTCCCGTGTCCGGATGGGACTTTCCTTGGCGTGGAAGGCAAGCTTGGCGATACGGATATGTAGATCTCCTACCATTGTAACCGACTCTATGTAACCCTAACCCTCTCTGGTGTCTATATAAACCGGAGGGTTTTAGTCCGTAGGACGAACAACAATCATACCATAGGCTAGCTTCTAGGCTTTAGCCTCTTTGATCTCGTGGTAGATCTACTCTTGTACTACCCATATCATCAATATTAATCAAGCAGGAGTAGGGTTTTACCTCCATCGAGAGGGCCCGAACCTGGTTAAAAACATCGTGTCCCTTGTCTCCTGTTACCATCCGCCTAGACACACAGTTCGGGACCCCCTACCTGAGATCCGCCGGTTTTGACACCGACAGGCGCCGACGCCCCATGGCCAACGGGTTCTTTCGTGGAGACTTCTGATTTATGGCAGCGGAAGTGGTTTTACATCACCGCCCCCCGAGGTACAAAGCACGTGGCCGCTCCAGCGTTCCGCACGGGCCCTCCACCGCAACTGGCATCATGGGTCAACAAGGGCTGGGGGCCGGTAAACGACGTACTGACATTGCAAAGCCGCATCCGAGATCTTCTCAAGAGGGATGTCGGTCTTGTCAAGATAATGCAAGTAATGCTGGTTCGTCGAGTCCTGCCCTGCCACCGTCGTCCTCTCCGTATGTGGGAGTTCAACCCGGAAGGACCGCGAACTGTTCAACAATTCTTCAGCCTGACGCTCAAAGAGATGTATGAATCAATCTTCGGATCACGAATAAAGTGTCCGGACAGCACCGAGGACGCGGGTATAAATTGCAACTGCCCGGATACCCAAGTAAGTAATTCCATTACCGAACACACCATCCTTTATGTTTATTGCAACATCATTTAAAAAATTGTTCTCTGCCAGGACTGGCTGAAGAAGGCAGAGAGGATTAGGTGTCCGACCCCTCTTTCCAAAGGCTCGCCGAATCCTTTGTTGACCAGGATGCTCGACCGCGCGCCATATCAGGTGCCATCAAAAGAGGATGAGGGGAGGAATAGAGAACCCATAGATGGGCCTCCTTTTTAGACATCCAGATTGGAGGAGTAGGTGCCTCCGTGAAGGAGGATAATCGGGGAGGGGAATCTAAAATCCCTTCTCCTCAAGGTAAGAAAAGGGCCGCCTCTAAAGACTTGGAAACGGAGGTTTCCAAACGAGGGACGAGAACCTCGCACGGGGGCCAGCTCTCCACCGAGCCATAAGTGAAAGAGTACTTTGGTTGACATACCCCGTTTTGTCTCTGAGGATGATAAGCAAAACATATTTGTTGCAGTCCGGCTCGCAGCCCTTCTCCACAAAGTTCGTCCTCAGTGGATCTTCCTCCGAAGATGATGGAGAGCGAGACGACTCCCCCTTCCTCCCTGTCACATGGGGCGGACGACCCCGAGGTGTCGTCATGGAGGATTTCTCCTGATCCACCAAGGCAAGAAGTTGATGCTTCGGCTGTCCAGAGTCTGGCATATCCGGCTCCCAAAGAGAGCTTTAGGAGGAGTCCGGGATTGTCCGGCACATAGTCGGACACACTAACGGGCCTTCTGGAGCGAGCGGCCATTTCAGAGACACATCATGCCCTGATGGGTACGGTGGTTGAGAGGATTTCATCCATGAAAAGCGGTTTGAATGAAGCTTTTACGAGTCTACTAAGAGGCTTTGAGGTAAGCAAAAATGTATTTTTGATGGTTCCACACATGCTAAGTGTGCTCTGTATAGATAGTAGCCCCTGAGACTCTGGCTGCCATCAACGTGGCGAACAGAGGATCGTAATCTCTGTTAATATGCACGCTGCTTTATGTGCAGGTGGCTAAGGGTCCGGCGGCCGACCGATCTGCTGATTTTGCCGAACTAAAGCGGTGGATGGATGTGGTCGATGCCGACATCGCGCTTCTTAATAAGCGGCTTGACGAGGCCCAGGGTATGTATATTTGGCTTGTCAGCAAAGTTTTAAGAGGAGCATGATGCTAGTATCTATAACATGTTGTGACTGCAGATGGAGCTGCTGCCGTGGAGACCCTTCGGGAGGAGCTTGCCCGAGCCAAGGAGCAAGCCCGAATAAGTGATGTGGCCGCTCTGAAGGTGGTCGATGAGTTAAGAGCCGAACAGGCTGCTCATCGCCGAAGCGAAGAAAAGATAGCCCAGATGGCTACCGAGCTGGAAGATGCCGCCAACCGCCATGAGCTCCTTAAAAAGGAAAATCAAGCAAAAGCGGCTGACCTGAAGAAGGCCCTGGAGGCAGCCAAGGAAACTCGCTCTGGAATGAGGGGGAAGAGGGAGGAGCTTCGTGAAGCCGGAGATATCGTGGCTGGAAAGCCTTATCTGTTGCGAATGAAATTTGGAGATCCGAAGTATGCCCCCCTGGATCAGTTGTGGACTGCGGTGGACGCATATGCGGACCTGGCAAAGAGTGCTGCTGATGCATCCGAGTTTTACAAAGATCGGAAAGACCATAAGGCTGAGATGTTATTATGGTCGTAGTTCAGTGCCCCGACGCGTCCGCTGCCATTGAATGAAAAGATGGCCTCATGGGCCGAACTCCACAGGTTGTCCAAGCTTGCTATGAGGTCTGTCGTGGATCATCTTTGGCCACAGGGACCAAGGCCGGACAACTATTTTGGATTGGTGCAACAATTCCTTGGTGTTGTGTCGCATATCGATGCTGTGAAGAGGTCGGCGTGCATAGAGGCTGCGCGGATGGCTCTTGCCCGTGTTAAAACATACTGGGCTAGGATGGAAGCCACCGCTATTGCAACCCCGAGTGCGGCGGACGGACAGGACCCGACCGAGCACTATTTCGAAGAAGTTTTAGAAGGCGCCCATTTAATAGAGGCTCAATGCTCGAAGAGCGCCATGTTCGAATGACATATATCGTGATTGTAAAGACAATGCTATTTTGATTATAAAGCTGTTTTTATACTTTTGCCCGAAAGTATTATAATGCCTCCTATACGGCTGTTTATGTATGTATATAACCTAGAAGTTTGCAGTCGTCGGCTTCATCCCCCACGCATATAATGCGGGGGTGTTCGAGAAAACGCATAGTCACACTTGATCCAATGTCTTGGTCCCATAAGGAGGTGATAGCGCAGCAAACCAGGCAATCAGACTATATAGCTTTAACACTTTCACTTAGCCATAGGAGTTTGATGGTGGGGCTACTATATAGCCCCTGGTACTTTCGCGTTTCAGCCGGATATGGTGCGCGTATGTACGTGACTGGGAAACCGATCCTTCGTTAATACGGAGGAAGCGCGAAGATTCCACTGGGTCATTGAGTGGTTGACCAATCTCGCGCTGTATCACGACAGTCAGTTTTCGGCTTTCTCTACTGAGGTGCTCATCCAGATGAACCGGGGCACAATCGCAGTAGTTCTCCCGGTGCCACCTTACCCGATAGAACGGAACATAAGGTAGCAAAACACGGGAGCCGAGCAAACCCAACATTTGACCAAAGACATGATTCGGAGCTGATGCATATAAGGCCAAACTCGCGATGCCGAACACTCCCTAAGCTATTCAGACTTTATAATGTGTACTGGGCTGAATGACGCCCTTGACAATAAGCCCTGAGTTTCCAGGTATGAGCAGTAGTCTGGTGTGACAAAAATGCTGAAAAAGCCAGTATCCCTTGAGGTTGTATAAAGTTTCCGGAGGGGAAGAACCAACAAGAGACATTAAAAAGGTTTACGCAGGGTCTTAATCTAAAAAGAAACCTTTGAGCGGGGCCCTGCTGCACGTCTGTGCCATTATCTCCATTGCCGTATCCTGGAAGGGCGTAGCACGATGATCATCTGTAAAAGGAAAAATCCAGGTGAAAGACTACGTGCGAGGAGTTCGTTAATCTGAATGAACCATGAAAGTGCAATATGTTATTATATTGATAGGGTCGAGCCAAACTATGGGCTCTTTGTGCGAGCAGCCCCTAGAATTTTTATGGGGAAATCCCAACTGGGTTGTTACATTGGGTGGAGTGCCGAACTCGTCTAACCGTGTCCGTGGTCCTGACGACCGGCCATTAGTCCTGGTTAGAGCGACCGCTTAGTGTTCGGCTGCTAGAGCCGCCACGTATTCTTCCGCGCGTAAGGAACACTCTGTATTTTTGCTAACTGTGATGACTCCGCGTGGGCCGGGCATCTTAAGTTTGATGTAGGCATAATGCGGTACTGCATTAAAATGAGCAAAGGCCATTCTTCTGAGTAGTGCGTGATAGCCACTTCGGAAAGGAGCAATGTCGAAGGTTAATTCCTCGCTTCTGAAGTTGTCGGGAGAACCGAATACAACCTCTAGTACTAGAGAGCCCGTACAGTGGGCCTCAATGCCTGGTATTACTCCTTTAAATGTAGTGTTACTTAGGCTAATCCTTGAAGGGTCTGTCCCCATTTTGCGGACAGTGTCCTGATATATCAGGTTTAGACTGCTGTCGCTGTCCATAAGGACTCATGTGAGATGGTATCCGTCAATTATTGGGTCGAGCACCAAGGCAGTCGATCCACAGTGCCGGATACTAGTCGGATGGTCCCTGCGGTCAAAGGTGATCGGCCAGGCCGACCAGGGATTAAATTTAGGGGCGACAGGATCCACAGTGTATACGTCTCGGAGTGCACGCTTGCGCGTTCTCTTTGGAATGCGAGTTACATAAATCATATTCACTATTTTGACTTCTGGTGGGAATTTCTCCAGTCCTCGAGTGTTCGGCTGATGAGGCTCGTCCTCATCTTCACTTGGCGTCTCCCTCCCATTTTGTTCAGCATTCAGTTTGTCGTCCTGTTTGAAAACCCAACACTCTCTGTGGGTGTGGTTTGCAGGTTTTTTGGGGGTGCCGTGAATCTGACATAATTTGTCTAGAATCTTGTTTAGGCTGGGCGGTCCGTCTCTGCTGCCTTTAAATGGCTTCTTCCATTGACCGAGTCGAGAGCCCCTGAATCCGGCATTGACTGCCGTGTTATCTGGGCTGTCATTATTGTTTTGACGCTTGTTTTTTTTTGCGTCGCGGCTTCCCGTTGCCATCCTTGACTTTGGATGTGCTTGGGTCGCTGGTGCCGCTACGGGCTAGCCAGCTGTCCTCGCCCGCGTAAAAGCGGGTCATAAGGCTTGTTAAGGCTGCCATCGTCCTCGGCTTTTCTTGGTCGAGGTTTCTGGCAAGCCATTCGTCTCGGATACTGTGTTTGAAAGCCGCTAAGGCTTCGGCGTCTCGGCAATCGACTATTTCATTCTTCTTGGTAAGGAATCTGTTCTAGAGCTTTCGGGCTGACTCTCGAGGCTGTTGAATTATGTGACTTAGGTCGTCTGTGTCCGGAGGTCGGACATAGGTCCCTTGAAAATTGGCCCTGAAAGCATCCTCGAGCTCTTCCCAACTTCCAATTGAGTTTTCGGGAAGGCTTTTCAGCCAGTGCCGAGTTAGTCCCTTTAATTTGAGGGGTAGGTATTTAATGGCGTGGAGATCGGATCTGCGAGCCATGTGGATATGAAAGATAAAGTCCTCGATCCAGACCCCAGAGTTTGTAGTTCAGTCGTATGCCTCTATATTCACAGGTTTAAATCATTCCATAAATTCATGATCCAGTACCTCATCGGTGGAGCACAAGGGGTGTGTGGCACCCCTGTATTTGGTTGTGTCGTGGCATGCTGTCGACTATTGTTGTGTTCGGTTCTGATTCCAAGCTGGTGCTCGATCAATGTGATCATTTCGGTAGCTTTGATCCTGTGCCGGAGCACGCTTCCTAGATCCATAGATGGACCTGGCCATACCGGACTTTCTGTCCAGGAGCTCACGTAAATCGTGTGCTGACTTGTGGGCGGCATCATTAGCCATCTTGTCACAACCATGGGGCAGTCGGTCCGGCTGATCGGTCATTTTCGGCTGAGTGGGCTCTACGTCCTCGTCGTCAAATTCGGGTAGCAGCTTGCGCTTTGGATAGCTCTTTGTGTGGCGATCGTCGCCGTATTTTTCTTCTGTGTCGAGCACTTTGTTCCACCTGCGGTTGAGCGTATCCTGCGCGGCCTTAAGCCTTTGCTTCTGCTTCTTTAGGCACCTCGCGGTGGCAATAAGCCTTCTGTGGAGGTTCTCTTGTTCCAAGAGATTTTCTAGGATGATGAGTGCATCATCGTCCGGGCTGTTCTCCTCTCCGAAGACAGGTTGTTGAATTTTACCCTCGGGATCGGCATTATCTGACATCGGCTCCGGACTGTTTTCACTGTCCCCTAGCTCACCCTGCTCTATTGCTGGGTCCTTGGGGTCGTCGTTTCCTTTGGAATCAACTGGGGTATTATTATTTCTTGCGCTGTTGTCGCTGTTTTTACTGTGGCGGGATTTAGAGCGACGTCTATGGTGCCGCTTTGGTGGCTTATTGAGGGGATTATCCTTCATTGTATCGTCACCATTGCCTTATTTTGATGTGTCCACCATGTATATATCATATGATGAGGGGGCAGTCCAGCGCCAAGTGGGTGGTGGTTCCTGTTCTTCTCCCGCGTCGTTGTAAATACCGTCGACGTCTTCGGAGTCGAAATCGAGTGTGCCTGTTAAGTCATCGACAGTGGCTATGAAGTGGGTGGTGGGTGGGGAACGAATTTCTTCGTCGTCCGCTTCCCACTTGAGTCGAACATAGTTCGGCTAGGAATCTCTTGACAAGGAAAGAGACCTGAATGAGTTTAGCACATCACCTAAGGGCGAGTGCTGAAAAATATCCGCGACAATGAACTCCATGACTAGCGTCCAATTAGATTCGACAGGCACGGACGCACGCGGTTCGGATCCTATAACCGGAGACGAGTCCGAGGGTCCGATGCCACCACTTTCACAGGAGGTGGGATCAGTTTTCAGCTCCAACACCGATGAGTGTGCGGCTTCCATGGCGGGGTCCATCCACCCGCCTTCGGAAGGCACGATCTGCTCCAGATTGCCTCCTGGTGCCACCGCAGGCGCGATCTCCCAAATACTGTCCGACGGCAGATCAAAGTCATGCCCGTCGTGACCGTTGGGCGTGCCTAGCATGGTCTCGAATCCGTCAAAGATCAAGTCCCCGCGGATGTCGGCAGTATAGTTTAAGCTTCCAAACCTGACCTAGTGGACAGGGGCATAGTTATCGATCTGCTCCACATGGCCAAGTGAGTTGGCCCGCATTACGAAGCCGCTGAATACGAAGATCTGTCCGGGGAGGAAAACCTCCTCCTGGACTGCATCGTTGAAGAAGCTCGAAGGGTCCATCAAGCATTACAGCAACGACACAGTTGAACTCTCAATGAAAGCACCAATGTCGGTGTCAAAACCGGCGGATCTTGGGTAGGGGGTCCCGAACTGTGCGTCTAAGCCTAATGGTAACAGGAGGCAGGGGACACGATATTTTACCCAGGTTCAGGCCCTCTCGATGGAGGGAATACCCTATTTCCTGCTTGATTGATCTTGATGATACGAGTATTACAAGAGTTGATCTACCACGAGATCGTAGAGGCTAAACCCTAGAAGAGCCTATGATTATGATTGTTGTTATCCTACGGACAAAACCCTCCGGTTTATATAGACACGGGAGGGGGCTAGGGTTACACAGAGTCGGTTACAGAGAAGGAAATCTACATATCCGAATATCCAAGCTTGCCTTCCACGCAAAGGAGAGTCCCATCCGGACATGGGACGAAGTCTTCAATCCTGTACCTTCATAGTCCAATAGTCCGGCCAAAGTATATAGTCCGACTGTCCGAGGACCCCTTAATCCAGGACTCCCTCACCAGGCCTCCTCTTCACCAATTGCCTTGCATCTGTCCTTGTTAAAGCGACATAGAAACTGCTTGACCGACTTAAACTTGGGATTCACATTAAGAGTGTGCTCAGCAGGTTCCCTCGGTACACCTGGCATGTCAGAAGGCTTCCATGCAAAATATGTCCCGATTCTCATAGATGAACTCGATGAGCGCGCTTTCCTATTTCGGATCCGTATTAGCACTGATGCTGAACTGCTTTGATGAATCGCCAAGAACAAAACCAACCATCTTAGTATCATCTGCCAATTGAAACTTCATTAAGGGCTCATTCTCTGTGGTTGGCTTCTTCAAAGGCGTCATATCCGCCGAGTCAACATTGTCTTTATAAAACTTCAACTCCTTAGCGGCACAAGCCGACTCAGCATAAGCAGCATCACCCTCTTCACAATCTAGAGCAATTTTTCTATTACCATGCACCGTGATGGTGCCCTTATGACCCGACATCTTAAGATGCAAATAAACATGACACAGCCATGCCATAAACTTGGCGTAAGTCGGCCGCCCGAACAAAGCATGATACGGGCTCCTGATCTTCACCACCTCAAAGGTCAACTTCTGAGCTCTGGAATCATTGTCATCTCCAGAAGCAACATCTAGTGTTATCTTACCCACTGGATATGCCGACTTACCAGGCACCACTCCATGGAAAACAGTAGAAGACGGCTTAAGATCTTTGTCAGTCAAATTCATACGACAAAAGGTCTCATAGTAAAGGATATTGATACTGTTGCCCCCATCCATGAGCACTTTCGTGAGCTTATATCCTCCTACCTGTGGAGCAACCACCAATGCCAATTGACCTGGATTGTCAACCCAGGGCGGGTGATCCTCACAGCTCCATACAATAGGCTGCTCAGACCACCTTAAATAATGAGGCACCGCCGGCTCAACAGCGTTCACCACTCGTTTATGGATTTTCTGATCTCGCTTGCACAAGCTTGTGGTGAACACATGATACTGACCACCATTCAGCTGCTTTGGATTACTCTGATAACTGGACTGCAGCTGCTGATTCCGTTGGCCAGATTGCTGATTAAAACCACCGTGATTCCCTTGGCCTTGAAAGCCAGAGTTTGAGCCGCCACCTCCAAAGCCAGGTCCATGAGAACCGGAACCTGAACCGCCGTTCGGTCCATGATTGTTCTGATTTTTTTTAGAATTTCTATACTCCCTCATGATGAAGCAATCCTTCCACAAATGACCGGTCGGCTTATCCTGGGTCCCATGTTTCGGACAAGGCTGATTCATCATAGCTTCAAGGTTGAACTTTGGCCCTCCAAACTGGGGCGCTTGAGCTTTCCCCTTACGATGCTGGTTATCATTTTGTGTGCTGGTGTTATCCACAAAATCTAAACTGCCGTCGGCCTTACGCTTAACATTACCACCTTGACCCACCATGTTATGTTGTCCCTTTGCATTTCCACCCTTATTCCCCTTCCCAGTAATCTCATCATCAGACTCGGGATCTTTAGTGCTATCAGAGTCAGCATACTTGACAAGAGCCTCCATGAGCTCCCCCATATCATTGCAATAACGCTTAAGCCGCCCCAATTTTTGCTTAAGGGGAAGGAAGCGATAATTCTTCTCTAACATTAGGACTGCTGAACCAGCGTTGATACTGCCGACGAGTGTATAACAGATGAAATCCGGTGCACCCAATTGGTTGTTGACCCTCCTTCACCTTGAACGTAAGAATCCAAATCCAGAATCGACATAGGCTGCTTGCATGTGTCTTTAAAATTTTGGATAAAATGCCTCTTCAACTCTTCCCATGATCCAATGGAGTTAGCGGGTAGGCTTTTCAACCAAGTACGAGCCGGCCCATCCAACATCATGGTGAAATACTTAGCACACGCAACATCACTAACATCTAGCATCTCCATAGCCATCTCATAACTCTCAATCCAAGCCTCTAGGGGCTGATCCGCCATGTAGTTAGGCACCTTACGGGGGCCCTTGAAATCCTTAGGCAAGCGCGCATTGCATAGAGGCGGCACTAAACATGGCACACCCAAGGTTCTAGAGGTCACTCCTACCTCCATGGACGTTGATGGATAAACTGGAGATTGTTGTTGAGCCGACAACTGAGCCGAAGCTCTGCCTCACGCCATGCTCTGCCCTGGCCAACCCAAGCCTGAGCATCATTACCAGCGCGTGGCGGGTCAGGCCTACGAGGCTGATTGCGGTGCCGTTCACTGCTAGACATGGCCGGTTCATCAATATGCCCGCTATAACTCCTGCTTGGACATGGTGTTGAGCGGATACAATCACGACTGTACAAATAAGCCGCCTGTTGGGACACAACCGTCTGAAGAAGTTCTCTGGCTCGCTGTATTTCCATTGCTGCTGGTGACTCATCTGAGCTGGGAGAGCCGACAGCCAAGTAGGCGCAGCTATCATGTTATCCAAGGGGTTAGAAAAATGCCCCGGGGGCGTCGAAACATGCTGAGGAGGGATCAAGTTCAAACGTGGGGGGTCTGTAGCACGTGGCTGAACCGGTTCTCCAGTCGTCGGTGCCTCAACGGCCCGATCCACACCGGGCGGGTTACTGGCTCCCACCCCTCGCGTGTTGAAAAGGTTCCTCGCATCGTAAGTCGGGGTCAGCCTGCTGATACGTCCATTCTGTATCATGCTTTTATATCGATATTTATTGCATTATGGGCTGTTGTTACACATTATGTCACAATACTTATGGTTATTCTCTCTTATTTTACAAGGTTTATCATGAAGAGGGAGAATGCCGGCAGCTGGGATTCTGGCTGGAATAGGAGCAAATATTGGAAACCTATTCTGCACAGCTCCAAAAGTCCCGAAACTCCACGAAAGTCATTTTTGGAATTAATAGGAATTATTGAGAAAAGAAAGTACCAGAGGGGGCCCACACCCTGGCCACGAGGGTGGGGGGTGTGCCCCCACCCCCCTACTGGGCGTGCCCCCCTGTCTCGTGGGCCCCCTATTGGCCCTCCGGTGCCCATCTTCTGCTATATGAAGGCTTTTACCCTGGAAAAAAAATCATAAGCTAGCTTACGGGACGAAACTCCGCCCCCACAAGGCGGAACCTTGGTGGAACCAATCTAGGGCTCCGGCCGAGCTGTTCTGCCGAGGAAACTTCCCTTCGGGAGGGGGAAATCATCACCATCGTCATCACCAATAATCCTCTCATCGGGAGGGGGTCAATCTCCATCAAAATCTTCACCAGCACCATCTCCTCTCAAAACCCTAGTTCATCTCTTGTATCCAATCTTGTACCAAAACCACAAATTGGTACCTGTGGGTTGTTAGTAGTGTTGATTACTCCTTGTAGTTGATGCTAATTGGTTTACTTGGTGGAAGATCATATGTTCAGATCCTTAATGCATATTAATACTCCTCTGATCATGAACATGAATATGCTTTGTGAGTAGTTACGTTTGTTCCTGAGGACATGGGTGAAGTCTTGCTATTAGTAGTCATGTGAATTTGGTATTCGCTCGATATTTTGATGAGATGTATGTTGTCTCTCATCTAGTGGTGTTATGTGAACGTTGACTACATGACACTTCATCATTATTTGGGCCTAGAGGAAGGCATTAGGAAGTAATAAGTAGATGATGGGTTGCTAGAGTGACAAAAGCTTAAACCCTAGTTTATGCGTTGCTTCGTAAGGGGCTGATTTGGATCCACTAGTTGCATTCTATGGTTAGGTTTACCTTAATACTTCTTTTGTAGTCGCGGATGCTTGCAATAGGTGTTAATCATTAGTGGGATGCTTGTCCAAGAAAGGGCAGTACCCAAGCACCGGTCCACCCACATATCAAATTATCAAAGTACCGAACGCGAATCATATGAGCATGATGAAAACTAGCTTGACGATAATTCCCATGTGTCCTCGGGAGCGCTTTTCTCATTATAAGAAATTGTCCAGGCTTGTACTTTGCTACAAAAAGGATTGGGCCACCTTTCTGCACCTTATTTACTTTCATTGCTTGTTACCCGTTACAAATTATCTTATCACAAAACTATCTGTTACCTACAATTTCATTGCTTGCAGAGAATACCTTACTGAAAACCGCTTGTCATTTCCTTCTGCTCCTCGTTGGGTTTGACACTCTTACTTATCGAAAGGAATACGATAGATCCCCTACACTTGTGGGTCATCAAGACTCTTTTCTGGCGCTGTTGCCGGGGAGTGAAGCGCCTTTGGTGAGTGGAACTTGGTAAGGAAACATTTATATAGTGTGCTGAAATTTTCTGTCACTTGTTACTATGGAAACTAATCCTTTGACGGGCTTGTTCGGGGCATCTTCTCCCCGACCAATAGAGCAAAGAGTTGCTCCTCAACCTACTCAACGTACTGAAAATGTTTGCTTTGAGATTCCTTCGGGTATGATAGAGAAACTGCTAGCTAATCCGTTTGCAGGAGATGGAACATTGCATCCCGATTTACACCTTATCTATGTGGATGAAGTTTGTGGATTATTTAAGCTTGCAGGTATACCCGATGATGTTGTCAAATGGAAGTTCTTCCCTTTATCTTTGAAGGGAGATTCATTGACATGGTATAGGCTATGTGATGATACGGGATCTTGGAACTATAAACGATTGAAGTTAGAATTTCACCAGAAGTTCTATCCTATGCATCTTGTTCATCGTGATCATAATTACATATATAATTTCTGGCCTTGAGAAGGAGAAAGCATCGCTCAAGCTTGGGGGAGGCTTAAGTCAATGTTATATTCATGCCCCAATCATGAGCTCTCAAGAGAAATGATTATTCAAAAAATTTATGCTCGGCTTTCTCTCAGTGATCGCACCATGCTTGATACTTCCTGTGCAGGTTCTTATATGCTGAAAACTACTGAATTCAAGTGGGATTTACTGGAAAGAATTAAACGCAACTCTGAAGATTGGGGTTCCTATGATGGTAAGGAGTCAGGTATGACACCTAAGTTTGATTTTGTTAAATCTTTTATGGATACCGATGCTTTTCGTGGATTTAGCGCTAAATATGGACTTGACTCTGAGATAGTAGCTTATTTTTGTGAATCTTTTGCTACTCACGTTGATCTCCCTAAGGAGAAGTGGTTTAAATGTAATCCTCCCATTGAAGTAAAAGTAGTTGCACCTATTACAGTTGAAGAAAAGACTATCACTTATAATGATCCTATTGTTCCTACTACTTAAATTGAGAAACCACCCTTCCCTGTTAGAATAAAGGATCATGCTAAAGCTTCAACTGTTGTTCGTAAGAGTAATATTAGAACATATACACCTCCTGAGCAAATTAAAGTTGAACCTAGTATTGCTATGGTTAAAGATCTCTGGTATGATAATATAGATGGGCATGTTATTTACTTCTATGATGAAGCTGCTAATATTGCTAAACCCGATGCTAAGATACATAGACCTGTTGTAGGCATTCCTGTTATTTCTGTTAAAATATGAGATCATTGTTATCATGGCTTATGTGATATGGGTGCTAGTGCTAGTGCAATACCCTTTTCCTTATATGAAGAAATTATTGATGATATTGCACCCGCTGAGTTGGAAGATATTGATGTTACAATTAAGCTTGCCAATAGAGATACTATTACACCATTTGGGATTGTTAGAGATGTTGAAGTCTTGTGTGGGAAACTTAAATATCCTGCTGATTTTCTTGTTCTTGGTTCCCCACAAGATGACTTTTGTCCCATTACATTTGGCAGACCCTTCTTGAATACTGTTAATGCTAGGATTGATTGCAAAAAGGATGTTGTTACAATTGGCTTAGGGGATATGTCTCATGAGTTTAATTTTGCTAAGTTTCATAGACAACCCCATGATAAAGAATTACCTAGTAAGGGTGAAATTATTGGTCTTGCTTCTATTGCTGTGCCTCCTACTGATCCGTTAGAACAATATTTGCTGGACCATGAAAATGATATGTTTATGATTGAAAGAAGGGAAATAGATGAAGTATTCCTTAAACAGGGTCCTATTCTGAAACACAACTTACCTGTTGAAATCCTAGGGGATCCTCCCCCACCCAAGGGTGATCCCGTGTTTGAGCTTAAACCTTTACCTGATAATCTTAAATATGCTTATCTTGATGAAAATAAGATATATCCTGTTATTATTAGTGCTAACCTTTCAGAGCAGGAGGAGGAAAGGTATTGAAAACTCTAAAGAAAGCACCGTGCTGCTATTGGATATACTCTTGATGACCTTAAGGGCATTAGTCCCACTCTATGCCAACACAAAATTAAATTGGACGAAGGTTCCAAACCAGTTAGAGATCATCAATGAAGGTTAAATCCTAAGATGAAAGAAGTGGTAAGAAAGGAGATACTAAAGCTCCTTGAGGCAGGTATAATTTATCCCATTGCTGATAGTGATTGGGTAAGTCTTTTCCATTGCGTCCCTAAGAAGGGAGGTATTATTGTTGTTCCTAATGATAAAGATGAATTGATTCCGCAAAGAATTATTACAGGTTATAGGATGGTAATTGATTTCCGTAAATTAAATAAGGCTACTAAGAAAGATCATTACCCTTTATCTTTTATTGATCAAATGCTAGAAAGACTATCCAAACATACACATTTCTGCTTTCTAGATGGTTATTCTGGTTTCTCTCAAATACCTGTGTCAGCGGATGATCAATCAAAAACTAATTTTACTTGCCCTTTCGGTACTTTTGCTTATATACGTATGCCTTTTGGTTTATGTAATGCACCTACTACCTTTCAAAGATGCATGATGGCTATATTCTCTGACTTTTGTGAAAAGATTTGTGAGGTATTCATGGATGATTTCTCCATTTATGGATCCTCTTTTGATGATTGCTTGAGCAACCTTGATCGAGTTTTGCAGAGATGTGAAGACACTAGTCTCGTCTTGAATTGGGAAAAGTGCCACTTTATGGTTAATGAAGGCATTGTCTTGGGGCATAAAATTTCTGAAATAGGTATTGAAGTTTATAAAACTAAAGTTGATGCTATTGAAAAGATGCCGTGTCCCAAGGACATTAAAGGTATAAGAAGTTTCCTTGGTCATGCCGGTTTTTATAGGAGGTTCATTAAGGACTTTTCTAAAATCTCTAGGCCTCTGACTAATTTATTGCAAAAAGATATTCCTTTTGCATTTGATGATGATTGTGTAGAAGCATTTGAAATACTTAAGAAAGCTTTGATCACCGCACCTATTGTTCAGCCACTTGATTGGAATTTACCCTTTGAAATTATGTTTGATGCTAGTGATTATGCTGTAGGTGCTGTTCTAGGGCAAAGAGTTGATAAGAAATTAAATGTTATCCAGTATGCTAGTAAAACTCTTGATACTGCCCAGAGAAATTATGCTACTACTAAAAAAGAATTCTTAGCAGTTGTATTTGCTTGTGATAAGTTCAGACCTTATATTGTTGATTCTAAAGTTAATATTCACACTGATCATGCTGCTATTAAATATCTTATGGAAAAGAAAATGCTAAACCTAGACTTATTAGATGGGTTCTCCTGCTACAAGAATTTGATTTGCATATTATTGATAGAAAGGGAGATGAGAACACTGTTGCAGACAACTTGTCTAGGTTAGAGAATGTTCTTGATGACCCACTACCTATTGATGATAGCTTTCCTGATGAACAATTAGCGGTCATTAATGCTTCTCATACTGCTCCATGGTATGCTGATTATGCTAATTACATTGTTGCTAAATTTATACCACCTAGTTTCACATACCAGCAAAAGAAAAAGTTCTTTTATGATTTAAGACATTACTTCTGGGATGACCCGCACCTTTGTAAAGAAGGAGTAGATAGCGTGTAGACGTTCTGTACCTGAGCATGAATAGGAACAAATCCTACGCAAGTGTCACTCTGAACCATATGGAGGACATCACGCTGGAGATAGAACTTCACACAAGGTATTGCAATCCGGTTTTTATTGGACTACTCTCTTAAAATATGCTCGTAAGTTTGTCTTGTCTTGTGATGAATGTCAAAGAATTGTTAATATTAGTAGATGTCAAGAAATGCCTATGAATTATTCTCTTGTTATTGAACCATTTCATGTTTGGGGCTTCGATTATATGGGACCTTTTCCCGCCTCTAATGGATATACACATATTTTAGTTGTTGTTGATTACGTTACTAAGTGGGTAGAAGCTATTCCAACTAGTAGTGCTGATCATAGCACTTCTATTAAGATGCTTAAAGAAGTTATTTTTCCGAGGTTTGGAGTCCCTAGATATCTCATGACTGATGGTGGTTCATATTTTATTCGTGGTGCTTTTCGTAAAATGCTTGCTAAATATGATGTTAATCATAGAATTGCATCTCCTTATCACCCACAGTCTAGCGGTCAAGTAGAGTTGAGTAATAGAGAGCTCAAATTAATTTTGCAAAAGACTGTCAATAGATCTAGAAAGAATTGGTCCAAGAAACTTGATGATGCATTATGGGCCTATAGAACTACATATAAAAATCCTATGGGTATGTCTCCGTATAAGATGGTTTATGGAAAAGCATGTCACTTACCTCTCGAACTTGAACATAAAGCATATTGGGCTATTAAAGAGCTCAACTATGACTTCAAACTTGCCAGTGAGAAGAGGTTATTTGATATTAGCTCACCCGATGAATGGAGAACCCAAGCCTATGAGAATGCCAAGTTGTTCAAAGAAAAAGTTAAAAGATGGCATGACAAAAGGATACAAAAGCGAGAATTTAACATAGGTGATTATGTGTTGCTATTCAACTCTCGTTTAAGATTTTTTTGCAGGAAAACTTCTCTCTAAGTGGGAAGGTCCTTACGTTATGGAGGAGGTCTATCGTTCTGGTGCCATAAAAATCAACAACTTCGAAGGCACAAATCCGAAGGTGGTGAACGGTCAAAGAATCAAATATTATATCTCAGGTAATCCTATAAATGTTGAAACTAATATTATTGAAACCATAACCCCGGAGGAATACATAAGGGACACTTTCGAGAACATTTCAGACTCCGAAAAGGAATAGGTATGTAGTACGGTAAGTAAACCGACTCCAAAACAACTCTAATGGCAATTTTTCTCCGTTTTGGAATATTTAAGAATTTAGGAAATCAAGAAGTAATCCGGGAAGGACACGAGGCCTCCACGAGGGTGGAGGGAGCGCCCACCCTTACTAGGCGCGCCCCCTGCCTCGTGGGCACCTCGTGTGCCTCCCAGACTCCGTTTTCTTGCACAATACTTCTTTTGGTCGGTAAAAATTCATTATATAATCTCCCGGAGGTTTTGACCGCTGTATCACGCAAATATCTCATTTTTTTTCCTTTGAGCTGTTTTTCTGATAGGTCTAGAGCATCATGACGTCACCCTCCTCCAACAATGAAGACAAGGATGCTTGGCTATTGAAGATAGAGCTAAAAAGAGAAGAACCGGAGGAGATCAACATGGATGAAGGGATCAAGAAGGCCATGGAGGATCAAGCTCTGGCGGCGGAAGAAGAAAACATCCCTTAACCTCTACCTAACCTCTTTACCCCAACTGAGATTAAAGCATTCTGGATGATTGAGTTAGCTCGCATACAAAACAAGTATCTTACACAGGAAAATATTTTGTTGAAGGATCATATCGTCGCACTCAAGGGCACTATCTGCAAGTTGGAGGAGCTTTTACGCTCGATGTGCGATTATCCACCATCATCATCACCACCTTCATCACCTTCGAGGACATAATCACATGGGTATGGGCACTCCCCTTGGCAACCGCAAGCTTGGGGGAGGTGCCCCGGTATCTTATCACCATCACACTCCTATATTTACCATTTTACTTAGTTCAATCCTTTTAGTAATATCTTGATCTAGTAGAATAAAGTTTTGGTTTGAATTGGTTTTGAGTTTTGCTTTGTGATCTCTCTATGTAATCGAGTTTGTGAGCTATATAATAAAGATTAGTGTTGAGTCAAGGGCTTTGCTGTCTTGCTATGATCTTGAGAAAATAGAAATAATAAAAAGAATAAAAGAGTTCATATTGATCTTATGGATAGTAATGACTTCACATAAAAAGAGTATGGGGCTTAAAAGTTGTTGAAAGTTGACAAACATAGTTTTGGTCATCATTGCAATTAATAGGAAGTAATAAAGAAATAGAGGTTCTCACATATAAATATACTATCTTGGACATCTTTTATGATTGTGAGCACTCATTAAGTATGACATGCTAAAGAGTTGATGTTGGACAACCAAGACAACGTAATGGTTTGTGTCTTCTCACATCTCAGTTAAAGTATATTGTCATGGATCATTCAAACATGCTGAGCTTGCCTTTCCCCCTCATGCTAGCCAAAAATTCCTTGCACCAAGTAGAGATACTACTTGTGCTTCTAAATATCCTTAAACCCAGTTTTTCCATGAGAGTCCACCATACCTACCTATAGATTGAGTAAGATCCTTCAAGTAAGTTGTCATGTTGCAAGCAATAAAAATTGCTCTCTAAATATGTATGACTTATTAGTGCGGAGAAAATAAGCTTTATAGGATCGTGTGATATGGAAGTAATAAAAGCGACAGACTGCATAATAAAGGTTCATATCACAAGTGGCAATATAAAGTGATGTTCTTTTGCATTAAGATTTCATGCATCCAACCCTAAAAGCACATGACAACCTCTGCTTCCCTCTGCAAAGGGCCTATCTTTTACTTTATACCTTTTGCTTTATGCAAGAGTCAAGGTGATCTTCACCTTTCCCTTTTTTTCATTTTATCCTTTGGCAAGCACCTCGTGTTGGAAAGATCCTGATATATATATCCAATTGGATGTAAGTTAGCATGAACTATTATTGTTGACATCACCCAAAGGTGAATGTGTTGGGAGGCAACACTATAAGCCCCTATCTTTCTCAGTGTTGGATTAAAACTCCATAACCATAAGTATTGCATGAGTGTTAGCAATTGTAGACGACTATATGATAGTTGAGTATGTGGACTTGCTGAAAAGCTCTATTCTTGACTCTTTCTGATGTTATGATAAATTGCAATTGCTTCAATGACTGAAATTATAGTTTGTTAGTTCTCAATGAAGTTTCTGAACCATACTTGACATTGTGAATAGATTGTTACTTGAGCATAAGAAATCATATGAGAAAATCTAGATATGTTGCTGTTATAAGAATGATCATGATGCCCTCATGTCTGTATTTTATTTTATCGACACCTCTATCTCTAAACATGTGGGCATATTTCTCGATATCGGCTTCCGCTTGAGGACAAGCGAGGTCTAAGCTTGGGGGAGTTGATACATCCATTTTGTATCATGCTTTTATATCGATATTTATTGCATTATGGGGTGTTGTTACACGTTATGTCACAATACTTATGGCTATTCTCTCTTATTTTACAAGGTTTATCATGAAGAGGGAGAATGCCGGTAGCTGGGATTCTGGCTGGAAAAGGAGCAAATATTGGAAACCTATTATGCACGGCTCCAAAAGTCCTGAAACTCCACGAAAGTCATTTTTAGAATTAATAAGAATTATTGAGAAAAGAAAGTACCAGAGGGGGCCCACTGTCAGTGTCAAAACTAGCGGATCTCGGGTAGGGTGTCCTGATCTGTGCGTCTAAGGATAATGGTAACAGGAGGCAAGGGACACGATGTTTTACCCAGGTTCGGGCCCTCTCGATGGAGGTAAAACCCTACTTGAGTTGATCTACCACGAGATCGTAGAGGCTAAACCCTAGAAGCTAGCCTATGATGATTATGATTCTGATCGTCCCTCTAAGGACTAAACCCTCTGGTTTATATAGACACCAGAGGGGGATAGGGTTTACACGGAGTCGGTTACAAAGAAGGAAATATAATATCCGGATCGCCAAGCTTGTCTTCCACGCAAAGGAGAGTCCCATCCAGACACGGGATGGAGTCTTGAGTCTTGTATCTTCACGGTCCAACATTCCAGCTGTCCGGATACCCCCTAATCTAGGACTCCCTTAGTAGCCCCTGAACCAGGCTTCACTGACGATGAGTCCGGCGCGTAGTTTGTCTTTGGCATTGCAAGGTGGGTTCCTTCTCCGAATACTCCAAAATAATTATCGAACACTTGGATCGTGTCCGGATCTGCAAGATGATCTTCATACACCACCGTAGAGAGAATGATATTTCACAAATATAATCTGCTGACAACTTTAGACAAAGTGACATGACACTACGGTCGGGTCATTATTCGAACCGTTTTCCCAGAACCAGCCATAGCGCATATTGCGAGGCGGTTTCCTTGGCACGTCTTGTCACAGCAGAGATCATGTCCCCTTATTACGGTATTTCCATAAATACGGGTATGGGTAACCCAACCGCGCAATCAATCGTGGCGCTTGGGAAATAAGCGATTCTCAACGGGAAAGTGGGGAGGCGCACCATTCTCGTCGCTTCTATAAAGGGATAAGGATTCCCCATTTTCACCCATGCCTTCTTCCTCCTCTGCTTATCCATTCCCACACCCTCGAGCTCCAGCGCCCTGGTTCACACTTTCTCCGCACAGCCAAACATGTCCGGAGCAGGAGGCAAGTCGGTAGCCTCCAGCGTGAAGGCAGAGCATATTGCGAAGCTCCGGGCGGCCGGATACTTGGCCGCAGACATCGCGCACCGGCTACCGGACGAAGGGCAGGTCACTCCAACTCCGGAACCCCATGAGAGGGTCATATTTCTCGCCCACTTCGTTCGTGGACTGGGATTTCCACTTCATCCCTTCGTCCGCAGGCTTATGTTCTATTACGGGTTAGATTTTCACGATCTAGCCCCGGACGCTATCCTCCATATTCCGTCGTTCATCATTGTGTGTGAAGCTTTTCTCCACGTCACTCACTACTAGGAAAATGCTTATAGGTAGACATTTAGCAGTAGCGTTGGTTAGATACCCCTCGCTACTGCTATTTAGCAGTAGCGCCGGCCAGCATCAGCGACAAGTGCACGTTAGCAGTAGCGCTGGATTTCACGGCCAGCAGTACTGCTAATGGGCCACGCTCTCGGCCCCCCATTCCAGCTTTAGCTATAGCGCTGGGCCCCCTCCCCCACGCTGCCGCTAAGCCCACCTATTCCTCCCGCGCCGGCCCGCGCACCACCCCTCTCCCCTCACTCACACTCACACGCTCACACCAACAGATCGAATCCCTCAGTCATCCCCCGATCCGGTCGCCGCCCCTGCGTCCTACTCCGGCCGCCCTCCCTCGCGC
>NC_057798.1:437821613-437824332 GCF_018294505.1 Triticum aestivum
GAGTGGCGACGCGCGGGGCGGCCGAGTGGTGATGAGGTGACCAACCGAGTGGCGACGCGCGGGGCGGCCGAGTGGTGATGAGGTGACCAACCGAGTGGCGACGCGCGGGGCGGCCGAGTGGTGATGAGGTGACCAACCGAGTGGCGACGCGCGGGGCGGCCGAGTGGTGATGAGGTGACCAACCGAGTGGCGACGCGCGGGGCGGCCGAGTGGTGATGAGGTGACCAACCGAGTGGCGACGCGCGGGGCGGCCGAGTGGTGATGAGGTGACCAACCGAGTGGCGACGCGCGGAGCGGCCGAGTGGTGATGAGGTGACCAACCGAGTGGCGACGCGCGGGGCGGCCGAGTGGTGATGAGGTGACCAACCGAGTGGCGACGCGCGGGGCGGCCGAGTGGTGATGAGGTGACCAACCGAGTGGCGACGCGCGGAGCGGCCGAGTGGTGATGAGGTGACCAACCGAGTGGCGACGCGCGGAGCGGCCGAGTGGTGATGAGGTGACCAACCGAGTGGCGACGCGCGGAGCGGCCGAGTGGTGATGAGGTGACCAACCGAGTGGCGACGCGCGGAGCGGCCGAGTGGTGATGAGGTGACCAACCGAGTGGTGATGAGGTGACCAACCGATTGACGAGGCCCGGAGCGGTCGAGTGAAGTAGACGCGTCCCGCAGAGTGACGATGCACGGGGCGTTCCGCGGAGTTACCATGTGCGGGGCGTCCGAATGAATGTAGAAGTTCCCGTCCAACAGAATCAGTCGTTGATCAGAAGAACCTCTCCATCTGCCGAGTAACCTTCGCCGGTGAGAGGAGTGTGTCCCAACGCCGGAATCCGATGCGTGTGCGCTGTGGAGGCCGCTGTGTCTGGGACGCGGATCGGCGCCCGCGCTCGTGTTACGTTCGGTCTGCACTTCACCACGGAGGGAATCATCACACGCTGTCGACTGCTGGAGCCGCCGCCTGTGGGGGCATGGCCAGTGCTGGCACTCCGCCACGGAGACCGCGGTTGAGCAGTTGGGTGGAGAAAAGAGCCGCCGTGTGCTCACGCGGCATCGGGCAGTCGACGCCTGAGGGAGAGGTCGCCGAGTGGGTCGCGCCTTGCAGTCGACCCCGGTAGATGGAGCAGCGTTGCCGGCTGCTACGCTTCGTTGCTCGGTGGAGCCGGGTTGTAGGATAGTTTCACGGACGCTCAGCCCACGGCCAAGTGCTGATGTCGATAGGGGAGTAGCACTGCTGGTTGCCGTGCCTCGTCGAGCCCGCGACTCTACCATGGGAGCCGTCGCCAGTCCGCGACCGAGTATCTGTGCAGGAGAGACGAACTGCCGCGCGTGCGGGGATACGGCTAGCCTCCGCTTCCATCACGGGAATCACTGCAGAGCCTCACTCAATCCGACGCGTCTCCGCGGCCGGAGCCGTTGATCAGCTGACTCGGCGGAGGAATCCCACGCTGTCGATTGATGCGTGTCTCCGCTCGAGGAGCCGGACCGCCGACCGAGGCCACAAGAAAGACAAAGAAGACATTAGGATGCATTGATGGAGTTGCCCACGTCCAGGACATGTCCGTGCATGCAGGAGTGGTTAGTTAGCGGTAATTAAGCAAGATGCTTTACCGTTCGTGCATGTGAAGGAAGTTTCCTTCTTCCACGGGCCATTTATCTTCCTGCCGGTTTATTGCCAGATCGTGGGAGGTCCACTGCCCGTTTAAATCCAGCGATGTGGACCAGGCGACGTTGGTGGAGATCACCTGCAGTCGATTGCCTCTGTCTAGTATTTGTGCGCACAATCTGCATGAAAGAGGTATTAGTGCTAATTGAAAATAATTAAATACGATCCTGCATGTAATGGGAGTTTCCTTTTCCCAGGGATTGTTTCTCCCACTGCATGCAGGGGCAGCCAGAGGAGAGCTTCGCTGCGGTGTAAACTGCCGGTCTGGCCGGAATCGGTTGGCAGCCGAGAGGTGGCAACGAGGTCGACGAGCGACTGACTGCGGCCCACCGGAGATGCAGGCCGGTTGTAACGCCCCAGATATACTTTCCATATTTGTATCCAACTCTTGCCGTCCCCGGCGCTAAGTTATATTTATTTCTCGGGTTGGGTCTTTGTCTCCGTGTGTTGTTTTTCTTTTTCGTGCATCCCTTATCATGTTATCACGTGCATTGCATTTGCATACATGTTCATCTCATGCATTCGAGCATTTTCCCCGTTGTCCGTTTTGCATTCCGGCGCTTCGTTCTCCTCCGGTGGTCATTTCTAGTCTTCTTTCGTGTGTGGGGTTTAAACATTTCCGGATTGGACCGAGACTTGCCAAGCGGCCTTGGTTTACTACCGGTAGACCGCCTGTCAAGTTTCGGGTCATTTGGATTTCGTTTAATACTCCAACGGTTAACCGAGGGACCGAAAAGGCCTCGTGTGTGTTGCAGCCCAACACCCCCCCAAATTTGGCCCAAAACCCACCAAACTCTGCTCCATGTCCTAGAGCGTTCGATCACGATCGTGTGGGCGAAAACCGCACCTCATTTGGACTCTCCTAGCTCCCTCTATGCCTATTTATACTCCCTCCATTCGGATCTCTTCTTCCCCCGTCCGAAACCCTAGTTTAAAAACAAAACAGCTCCCAGCCACCGACGGACATGTCCGCCGCCTGACCGGACACGTCCGCCGGTGCCCCCGACCACTCCGGTGCCGCCACGTGGCAGGCGCACCTCCTCGCCGCCGCCGCCGCGGG
>NC_057798.1:437826177-437832321 GCF_018294505.1 Triticum aestivum
GGGAGACGAGTTCGCTACCGAGGAGCCCGTTGAGTTTGCTTGTGAGGATCCAGTCAACTCTGACAACTGTGCAGGCAAGATGATCATACCCTCGAAATCACTACTATCTTTGCTATGCTAGTTTGCTCGCTCTTTTGCTTTGCCACTGCTACGATGCCTACCTTTTGCTTGTCAGCCTCCCAATTGCCATGTTGAACCTCTAACCCACCATTGTCCTAGCAAACCGTTGATTGGCTATGTTACCGCTTTGCTCAGCCCTTCTTATAGCGTTGTTAGTTGCAGGTGAAGATTGGAGCCGTTCCTTGTTGGAACATTTATTTACTTGTTGGGATATCATTATATTGCTATGTTATCTTAATGCATCTATATACTTGGTAAAGGGTGGAAGGCTCGGCCTCTCGCCTAGTGTTTTGTTCCACTCTTGCCGCCCTAGTTTTCCGTCATATCGGTGTTATGTTCCCGGATTGTTGCGTCCCTTACGCGGTTTGGTTATAATGGGAACCCCTTGATAGTTCGCCTTGATTAAAGCTTTTCCAGCAATGCCCAACATTGGTTTTACCATTTGCCACCTAGCCTCTTTTTCCCTTGGGTTTCCGGAGCCCGAAGGTCATCTTATTTTAACCCCCCCCGGGCCAGTGCTCCTCTGAGCGTTGGTCCAAACTAGAGTCCTGTGCAGCGCCCCCTCGGGGAAACTCGAGGTTTGGTTTTAGTTGTACGGAGCGCTCATCTGAGTGTGCCCTGAGAAAGAGATATGTGCAGCTCCTATCGGGATTTGTCGGCACATTCGGGCGGTGTTGCTGGTCTTGTTTTAACCTGTCGAATCATCTTGTTGTACCAAGATACCGAGTCTGATCGGTGTGTCTTGGGTGGAGGTCTATTCCTTCGTTGACCGTGAGAGCTTGTTGTGGGCTAAGTTGGGACCCCCCTGCAGGGATTGATCTTTCGAAAGCCGTGCCCGCGGTTATGGGCAGATGGGAATTTGTTAACGTCCGGTTGTAGATGACTTGAACTAAACTTAATTAAAATGAATCAACCGTGTGTGTTACCGTGATGGCCCCTTCTCGGCGGAGTCCGGGAAGTGGACACGGTGTTGGAGTTATGCTTGCGCAGGATGTTCCTTTAGCTTCTCGCTCGTGCTTCGCCTTCTCTTCTCGCTCTCTTTTGCGTATAAGTTAGCCACCACATATGCTAGTCGCTTGCTGCAGCTCCACATATAATTGCCTTATCCATTCCTATGAGCTTAAATAGTTTTGATCGCGTGGGTGTGAGATTGCTGAGTCCCTGTGGCTCACAGATACTACAACTCCAGATGCAGGTCCAGGTGTTTCTGCTCCAGTTGACGATTACGAGCTTCAGTGGGAGTTCGACGAGGACTCTCAGCGATACTATGTTTCCTTTCCCGATGATCAGTAGTGGTGCCTAGTTGGGGTTATCGATTCAGGACCTTGTCGCATGTTGGGTTCTTTTCTATTTTGGCGCCGTAGTCGGGCCATGAGTGTTTGTCTGATGGATGTTATTTATGTACTCTGATGTGACGTGGCGAGTGTAAGCCAACTATGTTATCTCCCCCTTTTATTATATATTACATGGGATGTTGTAATGATTGCCTGACTTGCGACACTGCTTTCAATGCGGTTATGCCTCTAAGTTGTGCCTCGACACGTGGGAGCTATAGCCGCATCGAGGGCGTTACAAGTTGGTATCAGAGCCTTCCCCGACCTTAGGAGCCCCATTGCTTGATCGTTTTTAGCAGCCGAGTTGTGTCTAGAAAAATGTTTTGAGTCCTTAGGAATTATATATCGGAGAGCTTAGGAATTCTTTTTACTTCCCAGTCTCCTCATCGCTCTGGTAAGGCATCCTGACGTAGAGTTTTGACTCTTCTCTTCTCAAATTTCACTAAATTTTTTTTTTAGGATCACGCGAGTATCTTGGTTTTGTTCCGATGGTTTTGTGACGAGAACATTGTTCTTGGTGCCTCCTGTCTTTAGGGGTTGTGGCAGTGTCCCGGGGAGTTGAGCTCCGAGGTGTTGTCGTCACAATTTTATCGTTGCAATTCTGATATACTTGAGATATGTTCGCCGACATCGAAAATCTCTTTTATGCAGTTCGTTGGTGAGATAACCTCGACGCCACCCAGTACTGGGGCGGGAGTTCGGGAGTATCGCCATAACTTGTATAACGGATGTTTTTCGAAGGTTGAGGTAGATGGTTTCCGAAGTTTTCCTGGTTATGTGTTGAAGGATGGATACAGCTGGATGTAGGATTTGCTAGTTTGGGTGAGATATTGTGCTTCCCCTGTATCCCCAACACCTGATTGCATAACCGGAAAGGTTCGGGAGTTTCATAGGTGGGAATTCTAGTAGCTCTAGTTCTTCTTCCACGAATATTGGTTTGAGATTGGGATTTCTTACCGATTATTCGTTCTTGATCCGTACCTTGTTGATTTATTTCTCTACCTTAATTCTTCGTGGCTTCTCAATTTATGGATATGTGATCAATTGAAGAGGAATGCATTCGTTCATTTTGTTCGGATGTGAAGACTATATGTTGCAATTTTCATTCCGTTGGATTCAGCTTCTATATTGTTGTCTATCTATGTGCTAATAGTGGTCAACCTGTTCAGGATGGCTCCTCCAACGCGCACGACTCCGAATCCTAATCCGCCTCCACCTCCGCCTCCTCCGGAAGCATGGCAAGCTGTGATGGCCGCTACTAATGCAAACACACAGTTGATCATGCAAATCCTCCAAGAGCGCAATCAAGGCAGTCAAGGGAATCAAGGCCATAATCAGCACCACTTTGCTACACTGAACCAGTTCCTTGCTAATGGCCCAAAGACGTTCAGCGGTTGTGTTGAGGCTACCGACGCTGACGATTGGCTAGTGGATCTGGACAAGCATTTTGAATGTAGCAACGTCAGGCCTGAAGATTTCGTCAAGTTCGCTTCTTTCCAGCTCAAAGATCAGGCTGCAGAGTGGTTCCAGCAGTACAAGGATTCCAGAGGTGGACGTCTGATCACTTGGGACGATTTCCGTCAAGATTTCCGCGCTCATCACATCCCTCAAAGTGTGGTTGAGAGTAAGCGTCAGGAATTCCGCAATCTGAAGCAAGGCTCTTTGTCTGTCTATGACTACAACAAGTTGTTCCAGAAGCTCGCCCGTTTTGCCAAGCAGGATGTTCCTGATGAGAAGAGTATGATCTATCAGTTCAGGGGTGGTCTTCGTGAGGAAATTCAGCTCGCTCTTGTCCTCTTTGAGCCGTTGAGATACGATGAGTTCTACAACATGGCACTGAAGCAAGAGGCTGCTCAGATGAGATGTGATGCTTCCAGGAAGCGTGCCAGAGATGTTACTCCGTCTTCCTCTACTCAAGTGGTCAAGCAGCAGAAGTATTGGCTTCCTCCTCCTCCGTTCCGTCAGCCGTATCAGCAGAAGAGCAAAGGTGGCAGTGGTTGAAACCAAGCCGTACGAAGTCTTTTGTGACGCCTCTCTCCAAGGTCTCGGTGCTGTACTGATGCAAGAGAAGAAAGTTGTTGCTTATACCTCTCGCCAGTTGAAACCTAATGAGAAGAACTACCCCACTCATGATCTCGAGTTGGCGGCAGTTGTACACGCTTTGTTGACTTGGAGACATCTTCTATTGGGAAGGAAAGTGGATATTTTCACTGATCACAAGAGTCTCAAGTACATCTTCACTCAGCCTAATCTCAACCTCAGGCAGACTCGATGGGTCGAAATGATTCAAGAGTACAATCCGAGTATCGAGTATACTCCAGGCAAGGCTAATGTGATTGCTGACGCTTTGAGCAGAAAAGCATATTGCAACAGTCTGATTCTCAAGCCTTATCAACCCGAGCTTTGTGAAGCTTTCCGCAAACTGAATCTGCAAGTTGTTCCTCAAGGTTTCCTCTCTAACCTTCAAGTCTCTCCTACCTTAGAAGACCAGATTCGCCAAGCCCAACTTCTTGATGCTATGGTGAAGAAGGTGAAGATTGGTATTGCAAAGAGTCAGTCCAAGTACAAGTGCTTCCGACTTGATGACAAGGACACTCTCTTCTTCGAGGATCGAATTGTTGTGCCCAAAGGTGAACTCCGTAAGGTGATCATGAACGAGGCTCACAACTCTCTCCTCTCCATCCACCCTGGTAGTACGAAGATGTATCAGGACCTCAAGCAAGCTTATTGGTGGACTCGAATGAAGCGCGAGATCGCTCAATTCGTGAACGAGTGTGATGTCTGCAGAAGAGTGAAGGCAGAACACCAAAGGCCAGCTGGTCTCCTCCAACCTCTTGCCATTCCAGAATGGAAGTTTGACCACATTGAAATGGACTTCGTGACTGGGTTTCCAAAGTCCAAGCGTGGCAATGATGCTATATTTGTCGTCATCGACAAGCTCACCAAAGTGGCTCATTTTCTGCCTATCAAAGAGTCTATCACTGCAGCTCAATTGGCGGAACTCTATTCCTCTCGCATTGTCTCTCTGCACGGTATTCCTCAAGTGATATCTTCAGACCGTGGCAGCATCTTTACCTCCAAGTTTTGGGATTCTTTTCAGAAAGCCATGGGCACCAACATCCGCTTCAGCACAGCTTTCCATCCTCAAACGAGCGGTCAAGTCGAGCGTGTCAACCAAATTCTTGAAGATATGCTCAGGGCTTGTGTGATCTCCTTCGGCATGAAGTGGGAGGATTGTCTTCCTTATGCTGAATTCTCATACAACAACAGCTTTCAAGCAAGTTCGGGCAAGGCCCCCTTTGAAATTCTTTATGGCAGGAAGTGCCGTACCCCTCTCAACTGGTCTGAAACCGGTGAACGTCAGCTGCTGGGTAATGACTTAATCACAGAAGCAGAAGATATGTGCAAAGTCATTCGTGATAACCTCAAAGCAGCTCAGTCCCGCCAGAAGTGCTACTATGATAGTAAGCACCGTGAATTGGCTTTCGAGATCGGAGATCATGTTTACCTCCGCGTCTCTCCCATGAAAGGTACTCGTCGCTTCGGTATCAAAGGGAAGCTTGCCCCTAGATACGTGGGACCTTTCAAGATTGTCAGCAAGAGAGGCGACCTCGCCTATCAACTCGAGCTTCCTTCAAACTTTGCAAATGTTCATGATGTGTTCCATGTCTCTCAGCTTCGAAAGTGCTTCAAGACTCCTGACCGCACCGTCAACTTCGAGGACATTGAGCTCCAAGAAGATCTCTCCTGTCGTGAGCACCCAGTTGCTATTCTCGAAGAGACTGAACGCAAGACTCGCAACAAGTCAATCAAATTTCTCAAAGTCAAGTGGTCACACCATTCCAACCGTGAAGCTACCTGGGAACACGAGGATCACCTCCGTTCTGAGTACCCGGAGTTCTTTCAGTCCTAGATCTCGGGACGAGATCTTTTCGTAGTGGTGGAGTGTTGTAACGCCCCAGATATACTTTCCATATTTGTATCCAACTCTTGCCGTCCCCGGCGCTAAGTTATATTTATTTCTCGGGTTGGGTCTTTGTCTCCGTGTGTTGTTTTTCTTTTTCGTGCATCCCTTATCATGTTATCACGTGCATTGCATTTGCATACATGTTCATCTCATGCATTCGAGCATTTTCCCCGTTGTCCGTTTTGCATTCCGGCGCTTCGTTCTCCTCCGGTGGTCATTTCTAGTCTTCTTTCGTGTGTGGGGTTTAAACATTTCCGGATTGGACCGAGACTTGCCAAGCGGCCTTGGTTTACTACCGGTAGACCGCCTGTCAAGTTTCGGGTCATTTGGACTTCGTTTAATACTCCAACGGTTAACCGAGGGACCGAAAAGGCCTCGTGTGTGTTGCAGCCCAACACCCCCCAAATTTGGCCCAAAACCCACCAAACTCTGCTCCATGTCCTAGAGCGTTCGATCACGATCGTGTGGGTGAAAACCGCACCTCATTTGGACTCTCCTAGCTCCCTCTATGCCTATTTATACTCCCTCCATTCAGATCTCTTCTTCCCCCGTCCGAAACCCTAGTTTTAAAAAAAAACAGCTCCCAGCCACCGACGGACATGTCCGCCGCCTGACCGGACACGTCCGCCGGCGCCCCCGACCACTCCGGTGCCGCCACGTGGCAGGCGCACCTCCTCGCCGCCGCCGCCGCGGGCCGGGAGGCCCGGATCCGGCCCCCGCGAC
>NC_057798.1:437839435-437840240 GCF_018294505.1 Triticum aestivum
CCGTGAAGCTACCTGGGAACACGAGGATCACCTCCGTTCTGAGTACCCGGAGTTCTTTCAGTCCTAGATCTCGGGACGAGATCTTTTCGTAGTGGTGGAGTGTTGTAACGCCCCAGATATACTTTCCATATTTGTATCCAACTCTTGCCGTCCCCGGCGCTAAGTTATATTTATTTCTCGGGTTGGGTCTTTGTCTCCGTGTGTTGTTTTTCTTTTTCGTGCATCCCTTATCATGTTATCACGTGCATTGCATTTGCATACATGTTCATCTCATGCATTCGAGCATTTTCCCCGTTGTCCGTTTTGCATTCCGGCGCTTCGTTCTCCTCCGGTGGTCATTTCTAGTCTTCTTTCGTGTGTGGGGTTTAAACATTTCCGGATTGGACCGAGACTTGCCAAGCGGCCTTGGTTTACTACCGGTAGACCGCCTGTCAAGTTTCGGGTCATTTGGACTTCGTTTAATACTCCAACGGTTAACCGAGGGACCGAAAAGGCCTCGTGTGTGTTGCAGCCCAACACCCCCCAAATTTGGCCCAAAACCCACCAAACTCTGCTCCATGTCCTAGAGCGTTCGATCACGATCGTGTGGGCGAAAACCGCACCTCATTTGGACTCTCCTAGCTCCCTCTATGCCTATTTATACTCCCTCCATTCGGATCTCTTCTTCCCCCGTCCGAAACCCTAGTTTTTAAAAAAAAAACAGCTCCCAGCCACCGACGGACATGTCCGCCGCCTGACCGGACACGTCCGCCGGCGCCCCCGACCACTCCGGTGCCGCCACGTGGCAGGTGCACCTCCTCGCCGC